>NW_025211812.1:4856-18904 GCF_004010195.1 Chiloscyllium plagiosum
CCCCCCCCCCAGTCTGACCTATCACCCTCACCTTGACCTCTTTCCACCTATCACATTTCCGACGCCCCTTCCCCAAGTCCCTCCTCCCTATCTTTTATCTTAGCCTGCTGGACCAACTTTCCTCATTCCTGAAGAAGGGCTAATGCCCGAAACGTCGATTCTCCTGTTCCCTAGATGCTGCCTGACCTGCTGCGCTGTAAGTATGAAATCAAGTGATGTGCTTCTTTACTGGCTCTGTGTTCCTTCTTGCTGTTCCTCTTTTTCCTGGCTGGGAAAAACTTTCTTAGGCATGCAAAGGAGAAAGGCACCAGAGTAAATTGGTGAGGCCATGCATAAACCATCTTCAGCTTGTAAAAAAGGGAGGAAAGTAAGTTGGATTGTAAGGAGGGGGATTAGTGGATCATCTTTGCTCTCAGCATCAGCAATTACTATTTCAATAATGTCCAGCATTTTCACCTTAGGGTTAGGATATGCAAGTAAGCAAGTTCCCCACTAGCCGGTGTATGCTGCCTCCATTTCTGTGACAGAATAAGCGTCTCAATAAGCATTACATAATCTGTTTTGCTGACATGTTGTCATAGTTGGTTGTCTGGCAGTGCGGGCAAACTGAAATAGTGTGAAACTTGCAGCACAATGAGCTATGCAAGTTAGAGCGTGTTCCTTATGAGTCCCAATTGTTGGTTGGTGATAAATGAAAGGGTACTGAATTGAACAGAATTAGAGGCTATAATGCAGTTGGTGACAAATGGCTTCTGAATATGCATCACTAACCTGCATCACTTGTGTCAGCTCAATAACCTTCTTGCAGGTCTGTATCTAGGTCCTAGCATTGACTTTCTCTTGATCTGCCCATACTGCCTCTGAGCATGTATCTTGATGGCCCGTTTATCCTCATGGGCCTTGTGGATTCAGAACACCATCCTCCTTTCTGCCAAAGGCTGCAGGGCAACATCTTTAAATCTTGGAGCCTACGTCCCTCCATAGTGCACCATTCTTCAATACTTCTGACTGCAAGCACCAGTTCCACCCACAATACAACTACCTTTTAAGAGTAATGCTAACCATTCATGCAAGTGGTTGAAAGGTTCATTTTCAGACATTTCATCACCATACTAGGTAACATCTTCAGTGAGCATCCGGAAGAAGCACTGTTGAAGATTCCTGCTTTCTATTTATATATTTGGGTTTCTTTAGGTCGATGATGTCATTTCCTATGGTGATGTTATTTCCTGTTATTTTTCTCTTTGACTTGGAATGAGTTGGTTGATAGAGTTCCGGTTGAAATGCCAGGCTTCTAGGAATTCTCATGTGTATCTCTGTTTGGCTTGTCCTAGAATGGATGTGTTGTCCCAGTCGAAGAAGTGTCCTTCCTTATCTGTATGTAAGGATACTCGTGAGAGTCATGTTGTTTTGTGGCTAGTTGATGTTCATGTATCCTGGTGGCTAGTTTTCTGCCAACATAGTGTTTGTTACAGTTCTTGCATGGTATTTTGTAAATGACATTAGTGACAAACGTCCCAAAGAAACCCTAACATTTAAATAGAAAGCAGGAATCATCAGCAGTGCTTCGTCCACAGGCTCACTGAAGAGGTTACCTAGTATGGTGATGAAACGTCTGAAAATGAACCTTCCAGCTCAGTGAGCAAACCTACATCCAGAACCTTAACCCAAGCTACAAATCTTCTCAAAACTAGCTAAAATGGTTTGTTGCGGATGGTTCAACTCAGCAAGAGCACACTTAGCACCGGTTGAATGCTGAAATCATTGAAATAAGCATTCTGCTTCCAATTCAACTATTTCAGGGACTGTTGAAGTTGGACGACCTGTATTAATAGTATTAATAGTTTGGGGCTCTTTTATGGAGAAAAGACTGAAAATTACCTTCATTAAAGGTCTTTTAAGATTGAGACTTCAAAAAAATGTTGTTTCATGTGAACAAGCTACTATAGCAGCCATAAATACAAGAGTCAAAAAGGTGTGGTGCTGGAAAAGCATAGCCGGTCAGGCAGCATCCGAGGAGCAGGAGAGCCAAAGTTTCAAGCATAAGCTCTTCATCAGGATAGTGATCCCTAGCAATGGCAGTCCTCACTTTCTCCTAGTTGCTAGCACCACACCTTTTGACTCTGATCTCAAGCATCTGCAGTTCTCACTTTCTCCTAGATAAATATAAGACAGGTAAACCTAAATCCAACAGTGAATTCAGGAGAACTATATTTAATATATTTGTCGAAAATTCCTTATCCATAAAAGGTTAGAATGAGGTTTTAATTCTGAAACTTTGTAATTGAGGCAAATCACATAGACACATAAGAGAAAGCTAGACAAACACACAAGCAAGAAAGGATGAGAAAGGTATGCTAAATGGATTTAGAAGAAGGGTGGAATGAGACTCGTATGTAGCTTAAACACTTGTATTACACGGTTGATCCAATGGTCTATTTCTGTACTGTAGACGCCAAGTAATATTTAATCAATTATGTCTTCAACTCCAGCATGAATGTGGCCTTGACATGAAAGATCAGCATGAACACACGTAGCAGGGAGAAGTGTGAAAGACGGATTAGAAATGGAGTTTAAAGATGAAAGTAAGGTGATATTACAAAGAAAGTTTTAACATGTGAAGAGACAATATTTTACTCGTATCAGTTTCCTCAGAGGAAATAAGAGATTTTCTTTGGAGCTGGTTGTTTAGAAATGTTTGTGAACTCGTGGATACATAAATGTATTTGCTTTAGATTAAAGCTTCAGAGTGGGAATCGTGTTTATACTGTAGGCAATATGGGTTTCAAATGCACTTTTAAAAACTGTTCCACAGCGTCAACAGCAAAATCAGATGTCCTCAATCCCTCTCCAGTTCTGAAGGAAGGTTGTCGATCTGAAATGTAAAGCCTGCTTCCTTCGGAGGATGCTTGTCCTGTCAAGTGTTTCTAGCACTCTCTGCGTTTACCTCATAAATATAGTGTCCACTGGCATCCACATTCAAAGGTCATCATCGGGACAAGGGTGTGGATAACTGCGGAGATAACAAGAAACAGGACTGTACACGAAGATTTCCCCTTGAGCCCCAAAGGTTTTGTTTGATAACCAGTCTGAGTGGCCAGGCACGTGTTAAGACGATGTTCCAATCACTGCACTGTTACCAGGGTTCTTACTGTTGACTGTGTTTCTGGAAACCTCTCTCGCCTCCCCCCGCCCCGCGCGTAGCCCCCATTGCTCAAGTGCGGTTCTGCGAGGGCAGGCTCAGCTCATACGCATGCGCAGTGTACGCAACAACCCAGTATCACGTCACTATTTTATCTGGGCGCGAGCAGTTTTAGCGCTTACAGAGGCGGCTTGGAAGCTGTGGGGTGAGGTTGATATTCAAAACTATCTCGGCTATTTACCGCAGCGAGGACACTTAGCAGTGCAAAGGGAACATTTGACTTCATCAAATATGGTGCACATCGTCCGCTTTCTTCCTAGAAAGGTAATGAATGGGAGAATTTATCTCCTCGCCTGCAGTATTTTGATTCTGGCTTTTCTTTGTTGAGGCGCGAAGACCATGGTTCCAATGACAACCTAACTTTGCGGCTGCGTGGCAACAGTGATTGACAGGGCGACTGATCAATGGGGTCATTGTGAGCGAGCGGTATAGCCAATCAGGGAGGGGGGTGGGGGGGAAATGGGCTCACGTTCCCAAGACTATTAAGTTTGGTAGAGCTGTGGACAGACGATCACGACGAATCGATTTTTTTTTTGCCGGGGGCGGGAGTAATATTTTTTGGACTTTAACGATCGCGGTGTGGGTCCCGCGAGACTCGGGCTCGGGCGCCAGTGACCGAAGAGCGGCCGATCCGAGAGAAATGAGCCTGAAAGCCATTCAACCTGCGGTATGGCCACGTAGCGCAACCTTTTTTTTAAATTAGTTTTTTTTAAACCCCCCCACTTCCCAGTCTGTGTGTGGGGAGGGGGATTGCTGGAAGAAATGGGGCGCTGTGTCCACCAGGGAGTCTGACCTCCATGTGCGCTTGGTTCGCCGCCGCTGACCTGACTCCGTTTTGATCGGTACGGGGTGTATGAGAGCGGAACGCGCACATGGCATCCTGTGTCTGTTTGGGATCGCGTGTGGGAGTCGCTGCCATTCGGCTTTAATAACCGTGGGCCTTCACAGCCTTTCGTTAGGGGTTGTTTTTACACTGGAGATCGGAGGGGGTTAAGGGAGGGAGGGGGTCCTCGAAGGAGCCAAGCGATAGTGACAGGATTGCGGTTAGTCAGGTCAGCAGAACGTGAGAAAAGTCGAGTCTCGGATCCGGTGGGTATTTTTTTTGTGCGCTGAAAAAAAAAGGGCTCGCAGGAGCGGTGGGTTGGGGCTGCCTGAAGGGAAGACTATTCCGACCAGTGTGGAGATCCGATTTAGTAAGAGCCCGTGAACTGCTTACAGGCACGACCTGATGTGGGTGCTGGTAATCTGAAACCAGAGAGAACATGCTGGTCGTTCAGGCCGCATTTTATGGACAAAGTTAACATTTCAGCTCAGTGACTTTTTTTTTTCTCCGGAGCTGTGGTTTGGCACAAAAGGCTGGCATGAGGGAGGATGCAGATTCTGTAAACCCGGTGGTTGGAGTTGACACAGATGGAAAAATTACCATTTGATTCTCAGTGTTTTAGTAAACACCCGAATACACTTTTTTTGGGGGTGGAAAATGCAGTGCGACGGTGCTTGCCAAAATTATTGTATAGCCGCTCAGGACGGATTATGCATTTGAGCATCTTTCTTTGAGGAGGAGTCAGAAAAATCTTGTTTTGTCTTGCCACATCCTGCTTGACGAACTATTTTGTAATTCACTGTTTAGTCTGAGAATTTTAATCTGTCTATAGCTTGTAAATTCTTCGAAGAATTGCAGTCGGTATTTAACAGCTGGAATATCAAAGTACTGTTTTGTTACTTCAATGAAGGGATTAAGTTTCCTGTGTCACAGTTTTCTTTAAGAAATCAAATTCGTTTGAACTGCAGTTGAGGAGCTCTAACCACATTTGTAAATTAACTGGTGTCGGGTAGTATTTTTGGTGAATTCTAGAACTCGCTTGAGATCGAATACATTTAGCGACCCATAGTGGCCAGTGCAACTGTATGACAGGTCCACTTGATGGGCTCTCCAGAATCTGTCGTGTGCGTTTTGGTGCTGTCGGCATTTGAGCTTCTTTTGAAAGTGAAAATAATTGTTAGAATCCATAGAAATTTACAGTACAGAAGGGCCTATCCTTCGATTTGAACCGTTACGTATGTCGTTGTTCGCGAAAGAGCTATCCAGCAAATCCTATTCTCCAACCCTCTTTTTAAAAACTGGTACCTGTGTATTAAACTTGTTTCTATCTCATCTAGCGTTTCCCTTCATATCTTGGCTTTTTCTACAAGACAGCCCTTATACCACTTATGCAGACTCCATGTACTACCTAGTGGAGTGTTACCAGGTGTCATTTTCCCAGCCCATATCTGCCTCCACTGGAGGGAGTAACAAGTAACCTCTTAGTCAGGTCACTTGCTCCATCGGACCTGTTTTTGAAGCTATATTCACATCAACATGATCAAAGTCACTTATTCTTGCAATAAATTTTATTATTGATCTGGTGTTGAACTCTGCTTTCAACATCTTTAGACTTGTCTTTTCTAGTGGATGGGGTTTGTGTGTTGATGATCTCCATCAAGGTGCCCTCGTATTTAAGTGAATTAATGCTGCAGAATCTTGCCCACATTAGCATAACCGCAACCATGTGTATTATTATAGTAGTGGCATGCCAGTGCTTTGTATAGATCAGTCAAAAACAAGTTGGTTTTTATTAGTATCTCTTGGTCAGGCCGTGCTACAGTGATGCCACAGGATCTGTTCATTTTGTCATTTGCATTTGTGGTGTCCTTAAGTACATGCACCATGTAGCAATTTTCTTTTAATATACTTGAGTATTAGAAGGGAAAGATTCATCACTGTTTAATTAGTGGCGGAGTGTCATACAAAGTTCCTTAATTTCACTGTGTTAAACTAGGAAAATAAACCTTTACATAATTTCTCACCCTTTATATTTTCAAGAAAGAAATAATTGAAGACATTTGGCATTTGTGCTTTGGTATTATCATAGGCTTTATATTTTTTAAAAAAAACCCATCAAATTTACAGGAGTTGGGAGCCATGTCAGATGGGGTAGTTGAGATCATAGTCAGGTCAGGAGGTCTTCATTATGCAGGTTTGAAGGGCAGAATGGCTTGGTTTTTTTTTTAATGCATTTCTGAAACTCACTAAATGAGCACCCTATTATAAACCCTTTGGTCACAATTGCAATATTCAACTGCATTGAAATGTCTTGTTTCGTCTTATACAGGTAAGACTAATTTATTTTTGAACTTGTCACTTAGTCACATTCGATGATTCAGGCAACAGTTTGTATTGGAATGGAGCTGTGGCCTATTTTCCAGCACCTTGTTTCAACTCCATAACCTGAAGATAGGCTGAACATAGAGTTTAATTGTGCAGAATGGAGGTTTGGAGCATATCCTAGAGCCACTCGAGTTTTTTAGTTTTTAAAAAAAAATATGGCAAGCATGTTATTGTAGTGCAGTGGTGAAAAGAAAGGTTGGAGATATGGTGGGCAAAAAAATGGTAGGGTTGGTGGATATGATTAACTTAGTGTATTTTTTAAAAATGTAATCTCAATTCTGTATTTTTCCTCCAGGATAATATGCAAGAACATCACAATCAAAATACGTGTCTATAGCCTTGGTGTATTTTTGGACTCCTTTTTCATTGGCTACGAGTCTGACTCTTTCTACCAGGACCATTTTAAGGCTTATCATTACTGGACTCATCACTATCTACCTATATTGAAACATCGGGAATTGTCTTTTTCACAATTTGTTTAAAAGCTGGATCCAGAGTGCCGAAAGCCTGTCGAAGTGCCTTCAGTTTTTGAAGTTTATTTAGATTTTTTTTGGAGTACAGCAGTGTTACGTAAGTTTTAAAACAGTTACATACAATATATCATGTTCTTCTTTTGTATAGAATGTGCTTGTTGATGGTGAAAGCTAGGCAATTGAAATGTCTGTCACTTTTCAACGTTTTTGGGTGTTGATACCAACTAATTGAATATATTAGTTTATATATGATATTATTGAAAGTATTAAACTTTGGTTCTTCAGTTTCAAATAACATTTCTAGAGTGAGTAAAACCATTTGAGTGCACAGTGTAAAGTTGGTACTTTTGCTATATATCTTTGGTATTAGTGATTGGTTAATCTGTCTTCATTAAAGCTGAAATTTTGCTTTCGATTGCTAGACCCAAATGCTTGATTTTTGGAAAAAATTTGCAAAATCTCCTGAATTGAAACAATGTGTTTCTTATAGTACTGTACTACTTGCCCCTTTTCATTCTCAATGCTGAACAAGAAACCAGTTTGTTAAACAATTCGGATGCATTCCATGGTACTCCTTGCAACTTGCAAATTCAGATAATTGGGTGACTACATAACTGAGTTTCCTTTTTGAGCCATGAAAATCTAAGTACTTTTTGTGCTATGCTCTGTTCTTTTCGTGCACCCAGTTCTTTGCACTCAGTTCAGTTCTTTTGTGATCTTTCCCATGGTACACAGCAGTGCAAAATATGATCAGATTAGGTATGCTTTAATCTATTTTTACAATTTATTGGAAAGTTAAATTTTATTTTAGCAGGCTTCTTTGCCCATAAGGAAGAAAAATGATTCCTAACGGATACTTAGTTTTTGAAGATGAGAATTTCATTGAGTCATCCGTGGCCAAACTCAATGCCCTGCGAAAAAGTGGGCAGTTCTGTGACGTTAAACTGCAGGTATTTACAAATTGCTCTTCCTTTAACCTCCTGTTTTAAGGAAAATATGTACAATGGTACACAATCAATTTAACAAAAAGGAGTTTCTTTCTAGTTTAGTTTAGTTTATATTTACATTTTACATTTTTCCTTTCTGTTTTCTTTTACTGTTCTAAAAGAAGGGGCTTGTATTTTAGTGTTACTCCACAGGTACCCTCTGGCATCTCAAGTGACCATTCTTGTCTTGAATACAGATCATTGAATTACAACCTGTCTAGCAAGTTGAAACAGAATCTGTCCAACTAATGTCTGAACATGCCCCGGATTGGAAACCAATTCTTTTTCAAATTTGCCCTTCATACAAACAGGATAGTTTGGCCCTAGCAGTTAGTTATTTGGGGATATAACTTCGATTCTTTCTGACTTGCGTGATTTAGATTGGAAAAGACAACTTTCTTTTTGAAATTTTAAATTGATCATTCTGAGCTGTTTGCAAATGAAATGGGATTACCGTTTAGGGAAGTGACTTGTGGCAGTTTGTGACTCTAATTCTGAATATCAAATGAGCATTAACTTTGATACAGCCAATCTTGGAACCAGTTGTGCACTTTTTTTCCAGAATACTATTTCATGGAATGTTGGTGATATTGTTCAGATGGGCAGTGAGCTGAGGAGTGGCAGATAGAGTTTAATTTAGATAGATGTGTGGAGTTACATTTTTGGTAAGGCAAATCAGAGCAACACTTACACACTTAATGGTAAGGTTCAGGGGAGTGTTGCTGAGCAAAGGGACCTTGGAGTGCAGGTTCAAAGCTCCTTGAAAGTGGAGTTGCAGGTAGATAAAATAGTGAAGAAGAGGTGGTATGGTTTCCTTTTATTGGTCAAATCATTGAGTATAAGAGTTGGGAGGTCACGTGCGGCTGTATAGGACATTGGTTAGGCCACTTTTGGAATATTGTGAGCGATTCTGGTCTCTCTCCTATTGGAAGGATGTTGTGAAGTTTGAAAGGGATCTACAAGGATGTTGCTTGGGTTGGAGGATTTGAGCTATGGGGAGAGGCTGAATAGGCTGGGGCTCTTTTCTCTAGAATGTCAGGCTGAGGGGTGACCGCCATAGAAGTTTATAAAATCATGAGGGGCATGGATAGAGTAAATAGACCAGGTTTATTCCCTGACATGGGGGAGTCCAGACCTAGAGGGCATAGGTTTAGGGTGACGGGAAAGATTTAAGATGGACCTAAGGGGCAGCTTTTCCATGCAGAGGGTGGTGTGTATATCGAATGAGTTGCCAGAGGAAGTGGTGGAGGCTGATACAATTACATCAAAGGTATCTGGATGGATATATGAATCGGAAGGGTTTAGAGGGATATGTCCATATGCCAGCACTTGGCACTAAATTGATTTAGGGTATTTGATCGGCATGGATGAATTGGACCGAAGGGTCTGTTTTGGTGCTATACACGTCTGTGACTCTTAACTCGCGCTTTGAAATATTTTTCTCGTTTAAGGTGTGTGGACATGAAATGCTGGCTCATAGAGCTGTTCTTGCTTGCTGCAGTCCTTACCTGTTTGAAATTTTCAACAATGATAGTGATCCCCATGGGTTTTCTCATGTGAAGTTTGATGACTTAAACCCAGCTGCAGTTGAAATCCTGATGAATTATGCCTACACTGCACAGTAAGTGGTGTTTATGAAATTACATGTAGTTATTTTTTGGCGTTAAGCACTGAGATGACTGTCATTGACATTATAACCTGTAAAAACTTTAGTTCCAGTTTGTAAGGCAAGTTATATCCAAATATAAAACCAGATGGAATATAAATGGATATTTCTGCAATGTGAGAACAACATTTGAATCTTTGCTGTCTCTAGACCCTGATCTGGCAAGATACATTCTCTTGAGTCTGCACAGCATGTATTCAGTGATACAATTGTTTGAAATTTGGAAATTGGAGCTGTTTTCGGGCCTTTCCATCTAATTATTAAGAGTCAAGGAGGCGGGGGGCCCTTTTTGTGGTGTAGTAGTAGTGCCCCTACCCATGGACTGGGAAGTGTGGATTCAAGTCCATGCTCCTCCAGAGGTATGTAATAACATCACTGAACAGGTTCCTTGAGGGAAAAAAAAATAAAAATTTCACCTAAGCATCCAAGAATTGTTTTTTTTTCCCCTTTGACAGTTATTCACCTTCGTTAATGACAAGTTGTTTTTAGTTGAGCCATCTGGTTTGCTTGTTAACCTACATAAGCTTTAATAAGTTGTTTGTTCTTGCTGGTATTTATTGATCCACTTGTAAATCAAATGTTGTAAATTTTTTTTATAGCCAGGATTAGTTGCTTGCTTTGATTTGTCAAAATATTTTGGCCAATTGCTTCAGTAGGAATTTCTTATACTTTTTCAAAAGAATTGTAAAATTCCTTTGTGGACTTCAGTGAACTTTAGAACTTGACTTTTTTAAAATTTGAATTTGCAGGCTTAAAGCAGATAAAGAACTGGTAACAGATGTGTATTCAGCAGCCAAAAAATTGAAGATGGATCGAGTGAGACAGGTGTGTATGTCTGTGTATAAGTGGTAATCGGCCAGATGCTTCGCATTTGGGTACAGGAGTTTTGAGACTTCACTAAAATGAAATTGTCAACTCTAGTCTTTTTATTTTAGCTTTAGTCAGATTTTTTTTTCCCCCTGAACGTGGTTGAAAGGCATTATCACCTGTCAATTTCCCAGTTTGCTTTATTTTTTTTTCTTTCTCTTATTTAACCATTTTTGTTTCGGTGCAAAATCTTGGTTTTTTTTATTCCCCTAAACTAGATAAACCTGGATGTAACTGGTATTCGGAAATCAGTCATAGCACTCATTATATACATTACTATGTAGTGAGACAAGCTACTGCAAGTGTACTTCATTTAAACCAAAGAATATTGCTTTGTATTTGTAAGACTCTGCAGGGTAATAACATTGATATTGGTGGGCAGATAAAACTGTTTTCCCATGACACCGTTATATTAACTATTCCACCTAGTTAACGATGCTGCACTTGCTGAGAAGTTAAACTTATGCAAACATACAACTTTTCATTTTTTTGACTTAATTACATACGTAGAATGTCACTTATTCTGGCAGTTGTTTAATGTGTACTAGAATGTTTTTTTACATTGAGAATATAATGGCGAAAGCAGGCTCTGTGCTTTTATGCACCCCTAAGTGACCGTGTAGTGTGCCTTTTCAGTGAGTTTTTAAAATTCCTTTGGTTTACATTCATTGTGGCTAGTATTTGTTTAATTCCTACTGTACCAGTACCCCCTCACTGCATTGAATTGTTCAATAAACTGCTAATTTGTTCTAATGTAACATTTAGGTTTGTGGTGATTATATACTGTCCAGGATGGATGTCCAAAATTGCATTTCTTATCGAAACTTTGCCAGCCAAATGGGAGATACTCGGCTGTTGGGCCAGATTGACAGTTGCATTCAGGAAAACTTGTTGGAGATTTCAGAGCAAGATGAATTTCTAAAACTTCCACGACTAAAGGTAAACAAATGAGAAATTGAGCACTTTGGTCTAACGTGCCATCATCCTTTCTTAAATCTAGAATAGTTTGAACTTGCTATTTTCAAAGCGCAGCATAATTGCTGTTTGTTTTATTTCCTGTTGAAATTTCTTCTTGTATGGAAGAATACTCTTTGGCTATAATGCTTGGATTTTCTTTTAACCTTTTTTTTTTAAGCCTAGCTGTAAAGATACTTATTACATTTGGATACTTGAAACTGAGATACTACTTTTCATTGAATCTTTTTTTATTTCTTTTTCAGTTGGAGGTGATATTGGACAAAAATGTCTCCTTGCCAAGCAATGGTAAAGTTTACACAAAGGTAATCAACTGGGTGCAGCGTAGTGTCTGGGAGAACGGAAAAAACCTGGAAGAACTGATGGAAGAGGTTAGTATGAACAAAAATGAATGTTTATGGTTATGTGGAGGTTTGCACTATTACAGTATGATTTAATAAACTATGATCCTAAAGAATTTAAATTTTGCTGTAGGTGCCCCTAAGCTGAGAAAGTGGGGTGTGAAGGTGAGCAGTATAAATTGTTTAGTCTTTTTTTTTTCCCTGCTATGATGCTTTTTATTTTTGGAAATCTGTTTTGGAATATCTGCCTTGCAGTGTAGGGGGGAGAAAAAGCTTTAGACAAAGGGAGACGAGGTACTTTTCTATGTATAATTGCTTCCTTCCACAGCTAATCCATTTGAGTAAGTACAATATTCTAATTTCTGTCCCTCCCAATTGATTTTTATTTCCTTAGGTTTAATCTAACAAAAGTAGGATACTACAAGCCTGAAGAAAATGGAAGATGCTGCGAGGGTAGTGACTCATAAGGAAGCAGCGGCCTTTCCCTAAAGTCTGCAGAATTTTGCTTTGGGCAAGAGTTGATTTAATGGTGTTTGCTCCTTTGCAGGATTATTAAGGTTACTTACATTATAAGTTACAACATTGTAGCAGAATCTGACTAAAATTGCCTTATTGGGGTGGTTTTTGGAAATAAATTTTAATTCTAGAAAATGTTAACATTCTCTAAAGGGGCAGAAAAAAAGGCTTACTTTAAGTAAGAACTGGGAATATTTACCTGGTAAGTTGTTTTCTAATTGCAGTTCTTCCGATTTTAATGTTGCACAGGCCATGAATTCAATTCATTACATTATTTGGAGGGGTCATGATAAATTTGAGATTAATTGGACCAGCACTCTGTTGGGAGAAATATTGTGCATCTGGTTGGCAGGCAGTTGTATGGAATTCCATAGCATGTAAACAGGCGCGTTGGCACATAGTGTTTGCTCCATGTGAGGAGCCTCCTATCTTGTTTCATCTCACACTCAATATTATCTTTTTCTTTGTTCTTTTTCTCCCTTTATGTACTTGTGCCAATGCTTGCATAATATGCACACTACGTCTTTTATATTTTCCTTTTTTTTATTTCTACTCCAACACTTCAGATTTTCACTATCTTTTTTCAGAAAGTGGGTTTCTAAGGTATTTTTCTGGCTGAAAAAATTATTGAATGATGTTTGAGGAAAAATGGAAGTATTCAGTTCAAACAAGTTTATTTTGTTATTGCACAAAACTTAGAAATTTTAAGACGAGCTCCAATTGTGCATCTGTTCACTGCATGCATCACAGGCTCATTCTGTAGTTTTTGTTATCTGTATATTGTACTTCCTTTAAATGCAGATCACAAGTGAACTTCCTAGTTGATATCTTAACAGTGAAAAACAAAATATTGCTAATGGATTAACATGTGGATCTCTATCTTTGAATAAAATGTGGTTGCAGTTGCTATTTCTGTGACAGTCTCTGGGTTGATGGTCTGCTCAAGTGGTATTGCTGCACTATAACTAGGTACTGATGATTTGAAGACCAGTTGGAATTGGGATTATAATCTTGAATGAAGAGAGATTTGAGCAAAATCTCTTGCAATTTTATGATTTTAGTATTTTTTAGACAAAGCTGTTGATAGTATTGTGTATTGACAGAAACAACAATATGATATGCAAAAATAAATCTTTTTTCATCAGTGACCTGTACAAAATAGCATTGATATTTTGGACTAGTTCAGTGATTACTGCTAGTCATAATTAAATAGAGTAGAGAGCTAGCTGAGCAAAACCCACTTGGAGATTTTGAGATTTTATTAGACATTTATTTGAAGGGTAAACCATCCCTGACACCTCCCTCCCCTTCCTGGACCTCTCCATCTCCATTAATGACGACGGACTTGACACTGACATTTTTTTTACAAACCCACCGACTCGCACAGCTACCTGGATTACACCTCTTCCCACCTGACCTCTTGCAAAAATGCCAACCCGTATTCCCAGTTCCTCCGCCTCCACCGTATCTGCTCCCAGGAGGACCAGTTCCACCACAGGACACACCAGATGGCCTCCTTCTTTAGAGACTGCAATTTCCCTTCCCACGTGGTTAAAGATGCCCTCCAATGCATCTCGTCCACATCCTGCACCTCCGCCCTCAGACCCCATCCCTCCAACTATAACAAGGACAGAACGCCCCTGGTGCTCACATTCCACTCTACCAACCTTCATATAAACCAAATCATCCACCGACATTTCCGCCACCTCCAAAAAGACCCCACCACCAGGGATATATTTCCCTCCGCACCCCTTTCTGCCTTCCGCAAAGACTGTTCCCTCCGTGACTACCTGATCAGGTCCACGCCCCCCTAC
>NW_025211812.1:19504-25000 GCF_004010195.1 Chiloscyllium plagiosum
CGCCTGGAGGAAGAACGCCTCCTCTTCCGCCTCGGAACACTTCAACCTCAGGGCATCAATGTGGACTTCACCAGTTTCCTCATTTCCCCTTCCCCCACCTCACCCTAGTTCCGAACTTCCAGCTTAGCACTGTCCCCATGACTTGTCCTACCTGCCTACCTTCTTTTCCACCTATCCACTCCACCCTCCTCCCTGACCTATCACCTTCATCCCCTCCCCGACTCACCTATTGTACTCCATGCTACTTTCTCCCCACCCCCACCCTCCTCTAGCTTATCTCTCCACGCTTCAGGCTCTCTGCCTTTATTCCTGATGAAGGACTTTTGCCCGAAACATTGATTTTACTGCTCCTCGGATGCTGCCTGAACTGCTGTTCCAGCACCACTAATCTAAAATTTATTTGAAGGGGATGTTTCTTATTTTTGTGACTTTACTAACCAAGTTAGGTGGAACCTAACAAGTCTGTACCGGTTCGAACATTAATACATTTGTGGTAGGTAGTATTTTTCAGTTTGACAATAGCACAGCACAATACAGAGGAACCTCAATTATCTGAACGAGATGGGTGGGCACTATTTCGTTTGGATAATTGATTGATTATTCAGTTAATTGATTCAGCTGGGGCTGTGTTTTCTGAAGTTTTCTTTGTTTTCCTCACTCTGCTTGCCTTGCTCCCTCTCTCTCTGTCTCAGGTTTTTGTTTCTGAGTAGACACACACTTGTGTTTAAGGGACTTGCAGCATTGCTGAAGCCACCCCCCCCAAAAGATATAGCTCAATGGGATTGTCATAGCGTGCACTTGCTAAGTCCACTCCCTGGTCAGGAGACTAGGCAGCACCTCACTGCGAGAGCCCCCTCCCAACCTCCTCAACCCCATAATCCTTGGATAATCTGAAATTCGGATAATTGACAATCAGATAATCAAGGTTCCTCTAGTCTCCAAGTACACCTGACAAGATTTCCGCATCTAGTAGTGTCCCAGTGGTGAACCATTACTGTTTTCCAGTTACTCCTTATATCTCGATTGTAAAATGTTACTTTAGAACCTGACCCAGATTTAAAGATTTGAGATTGTCTTTTTCCAGGCCAATTTTCCAATCTTTGCTTATCTTGTGGAGTAGACTTTCATAACAATTAAATTCTGAAAGTTGACAGTCTAACTACTTAGAAGGTACAGAGTTAAATCAGGTGGTCCTTTGCATCCTAGATTCACCTAGACTGCAGATCGTGGCAGCAACTGACTCTCACGTGACTTGGAGAAAGATTGCAAATATGAAATTTAACACCAGATAGTCTTTTATAACCTCCAGGCTATAAATCGGCTTCTTGGAAGGAGGAAAACGACAGACTTAAAAATTGCCCAGTTAATATTAATTTTCCACCTTCAAAGGCCAAATATTTGTAATCTCTATATAAGGAAATAGTTGTGTTATAGTTTTCTGGAGTTCCTGTATTTACCTTGCACAGTTCTCCCTAGCAGCATAAGAGAAACTTATGCGGTGCAAAACAATACTCCTGTTTCATTTTGTCAGTGGATTTCCTACACTTCAGATATCGAAAGGAACTGAGAGTGCAAAGAATCGATCATCATCTGTTTACTTAAAGTTTCTACCATCGTGCAATGACTTAAATTTTCTGTCAACCAACTGCAGTCCTCTTCAAGAAAGCAGAGACCTTCCAGGATTAAAGAACCTAAAAGTAACCAAGAGCTTGTGTGAACTAACTTGTTGCTATGGAACAGTAGCCACATGGGTATTTGTTGCTGTTTTGCAGGTTCAAACCTTGTACTACTCTGCTGATCACAAACTGCTTGATGGGAGCGTACTAGATGGACAGGCTGAAGTGTTTGGCATTGATGATGACCACATTCAGTTTGTACAGGTACTGAATACTAAGGGGTGCACATGTGAATATTAGTTGGGATGGTATGTTCAATTCCCACTAATCAGGCTAGCACAGAACTTTCATTTTGCTTATATGGTCAGTGTAATGCAGGTTTTGAGCTGTTTGTCTTGCGTAGTGTAAAGCTGAAGGATGTAGGATTTAGAAGTCGGTTTGAGATACTACACAGGTGTGCCACCCAATGTAATGCAGTAAACCTGTTTTGAGGTGTTTTCCCTTGCTGACCATATCCTTCCTTAGCATAGAAGGAGATTTCTAACTTGTTGAGCTTTGGCTGGAGCTATTCTTAAAGTTGTTTCTAGCATTGCCTGATGTGCATATTGGGTAATTTTCCTCCTGCTTTTGAGGAGATGCTAAACATTCAGTTGCCACCAACCTGAATAGCACAAATTGTAGGGTCCTACTGGGACATTGTGGAGACTTGACAAATCTATAAAGTGTGTATAGTGCTGTTTACCCACATGGTTGAATCAACTGTCCAGTGTTTAGTCTGCCTCCTGTATCTAGAGTGCTTTAGTTTTGGTACTTGTAATGATTTTTTAAGCACCATTTTTTTACATGCATTATGTACGTAAGTAATGGTATTAATTTGGTGGCTATTTTATTGCATATTGTTTGAGGGAAGTGAATAGATGTTATTTGTTTTGGAAGTTGATAGCAGTACAGTTTCTTGCATATGATTTAAGTAACCTTGGTATGAAGGAGGAATAGGGTGTGAAGGTAGAAGATGAATGCAGGTGTAGCCTAGCTAGGTTTTCTAGCTGCCCATTTGATTTTGCAGAAGACATCTCCGCGGGAGAACAGCCACCGACAGATGCATAGCATCTCTCCTGGAATTCAGAGTACTCAAGTGCAAACAAACAAAGATGAGTGGAAAATCATTGCATCGGAGAAAACATCATGTAAGTTACCTATCTATAGCAATCTTATTGGAAACATTGTTAATCAATTTTAAGGGAGAAGAAATTACATGAAGCTTTTTCTCTGAAAGTATGCAATTCTACTTTAATTTCTTGCAATGGGTTGGATAGCTTGCTGAGGGAGTCAAATTTTGAATATGCCCTGCCATTCTATGTAGGCATGTTGGAAAGGTTTTATTCACCACATTGGATGCATGGCTAGGTTGCATTTGTGTGTAGACCTCTGCCTACTTGCTGACAAGTCATTTCTTCTGCTTTGTCCTTCAGGCACTACGTATCTTTGTTTGGCTGTCTTAAATGGTGTACTATGTGTCATTTTCATTCATGGCCGCAATAGTCCCCACAGTTCACCCATCAGCACTCCATGTCTAATCAAGAGTATCAGTTTTGAAGTTGAAATTGAAGATGAAGATGGCAAGCTCTTGCCCCCCATGCAGTATGCCCGCTCTGGTCTAGGAACAGCTGAGCTGAATGGCAAACTCATTGTTGCTGGTGAGTCCAAATTCAAAGTGTTCCAACAAGTTTCCATAGAAATAAGTGGAAGGGCATTTTTGTCTTTGTTTTTATCCCCTAGAGTTTTTTCCAGTTTTCAGTTCCTGTTACTCAGTCATTCTTTGTATATAAGCATAAACAGTAATTTCCAGCACAGAGAGAAGGTTGTGGGTGCTGGAGGCCAAGTGTCTTAGTTCTAGGAAGTTGCTGTGGGAGCTACTCAGCGAAGTGACCTAGATCTAGTTGCTCCATTAATGATCTTCCACCAACTAAGGTAAGAACTGTGGATAAGAGAAATGTTTTTATTTTGTTTGAACTGTTAGCAGCCACTGAAGAAAATCTGTGCCCATAAGTGGCTACACCAAGACAATTTAGGCTTGGGCTCATAAATAAATCCTACTCAACACTTGAGTAGATGTCCAAAAAAAACCCCAACTCCGCTAATGGATTTACCATCCCTGAATCCACATCAACATCCTGGGGATCGCCATTGACCAGAAGCTGAACTGGATCAGTTGTATAAGTACTGTGGGTACAAGAACAAGTCCGAGACTGGGAACTGCGCAGCGAATAACTTGCCTGCTAGCTGCCACCTACAGGGCAGAAGTCACAACTTTTATATGCAGGAGGTGGTATGTGTATAGAAGGAGTTGCCAGAGGAGGTAGTGGAGGCTGGTACAATTACAGCATTTAAAAGGCATCTGGATGGGTATATGAATAGGAAGGGTTTAGAGGGATATGGGCCAAATGGTGGCAAATGGGGCTGGATTGCGTTAGGATATTTGGTTGGCATGGATGAGTTGGATCGAAGGGTCTGTTCCCCTGCTGCACATCTCTATGACTCTAGAAGTATAATGGGTCTATAACTAGTGTTGGTAAACTTGAAAAGGAAACTAAAAGATCAGCTTAGATTCCCTATGGTGTGGAAACAGGCCCTGAAGTCCAACTAGTCCACACCGACTCTCTGAAGAGTAACCCAGCCAGATCCATTTCCTTCTGACTAATGAACTTAACATGGGCAATATAGCGTGGCCAATTTACCTGCACATCTTTGGACTGTGGGAGGAAACCCATGCAGACATGGAGAATGTGCAAACTCTGCAAAGACAGTTGCCCGAGGCTGGATTCGAACCCAGGTCCCTGGCGCTGTGGTCACCCTGGTGATCACTGAGCCACCATGCCGCCAAGAGTATTGGTTAAAGTGGACTGGTAAAAAGTACTATAAAAGTGAGATAATACTTCTGTTTGGCCTGTTATGACTAAATTACAAATGTTCATACAAATGTTTATTCCTAGGCTGCAGAAGTTAATGTTGTATGTCGTGATCACTTAAAACACTCACTTGGTATTTGGTACAGTTATCGACTTTATTCTGACAAGCTGGCAGACCCTCTGACAGGATTTTACGAAGATTCTTTATGAAACAGTCAATGACAATTATAGGTTTTTTTCTCTTACTTTATTAAAATGTGTTTTTACAGTTCACTTCGCATGAGTTCAATTAACATCCCTGTTGATAAACTGTGCTGTACATGTTCTGTAGATGTCCCTTTCACATTCACATTAACTCTTTGATCTTTTTGTATCAGTATAAGCTTAATTCTGTCTCCTACTTGATTCCTTTTCATCACCTTGATACTTTTTAATCTAAGCTATGGAAGTTATGCAGCTTTGCAAACTTGCATTTTTAGGTTAGTTTACTTGGAATAGTCTTCATATTCTAAATGGCCCTTCATGCTTGGAGAAAGTGCTCAGCAATGTTTGTCTATTCCTGATTATAATATTGAACTTAATCAATTGTCTCTGTCCAATTGTGAACAAATTGTGTATTCTTTTGGATATAAGTTTGTACAAAAACTACTAATGTTTTGCATCCTCATCAATAATACCAATTATTGTAACCCATTCCCCCCAAATTTTTCCATGAATATTTAACGCAGAAATAACTGCTCAGTAGAACATAATGATCCTTCCAACACGCTTTCCACAAATCTTTCTTAGTCCAAAGCAGTTAGTAAACTCAATCTAATAGTTTTTATTTTAATGAAATGTCTTGTTCAGTTCAAACTTTTTTTGTTTTTACAGCAGACCAGCAAACCTTGAATTGCATCTAGTACAGAAGAACCTCGATTATCCGAATTTCGGATTATCTGGCAAGATTGCAAGGTCCGATGCTTGGCTAA
>NW_025211813.1:0-11820 GCF_004010195.1 Chiloscyllium plagiosum
GAAGAATGAAGGATCGTGACATATGACAGGTCCACAATACAATTGAAAAGCAGGCAGTGTCAGGCAGACTAGAAAAAGTTAAATGGGCAAAGGGACAGTATGAGAAAACATTAGTAGGTAACATAAAAGGGAATCCAAAACACACTCCCATACATATCAATTAAAAAGATAGTTAAAGAAATGATGGATCGAATTTGTTGCTACTCAGTAGAGCAGGAAGCAAGGTGCAGGGAACTTGTAGGGTATATTTTTGATCAAGAAATTAGAGGTGCTGTGGGAAAGGGCATGGGTGACTACAATTTACATATAGATGGGGTAAATCCAACAAGCACCCATTCTGTAGACGAAGAATTCCTGGAATGTGTTCGTGATGGTCTTCTGGAGCAATATTTAGAGGAGCCAACTAAGCCATGAGTTATTTAATATTTAATATTATGAAACAAGGAAGGGTGAACTTATAATATTATCACTAAGATACAATTTCATGTTAGGTTTTTAAAAAGATGCTCGATTCTAAAGAAGGGTCACTGAACCAAAATGTTAACTTTGCTTTCTCTCCACAAATGCTGCCAGACTTGCTGAATTTTCCCAATTATTTCTGCATTTGTTTTTAAAAAAGATGTAGTTCAACCTGAAACATGGCTCTTAAATCTAAACAAGGGCAATTATAAAAATATGAGGAGGAATTTGGCTGTGGTGGATTGATTAAGTACATTAAAATGTTTGATTGTAAACAGGCAATAGTTAGTATTTAAAGAATTAATGCTTAGTTGTCAAAAAAAATCATATATTTAAGGCAAAAATAGACAAGAGGAAAAGTGAAAGAGCCATAGCTAAAATGGGAAGGTAAAAATACTATTCAATAAAAGAAGCAGACTTACAATGTTGTCAAAAATGTTATATATCTGATGTTTGAGAATTTTAGAATTCAGCAAAAAAAACCAAGAAATTTATTAAAAAAGAGAGAATATTGTATGAATATAAAATAGCAAGAAAATTACAAATGGATTTTAAAAGCTTCTACAGGTATGTAGAAAGGAAAAGATTACGACAAAAATTAATCCATTACAGGCCAAGAACAGAGAATTGATAATAAAGAACAGAGAAATGGCAAAGAAGTTAAATAAGTACTTTGTTCCTGTATTCACAGAGGAATATGCGTGGACTCACCTTGAAATAATTAAAATCCAAGGGTTTAGTGAGAGTGCAGAGGTGAAATAAATTAATATTAGTAAAAAAGTATTTTTCAGAGAATTTAATGGAAGGTTGATGAATCCCAGGACCTTATGACTTTCACCATAGATTGTTGAAAGAGACGGCCTTGGAGATTATGGATCCATTAGTGATCATCTTTCAAAATACTATTTACTCTTCAATGGTACATGCAGTTTGGAAGATTTCAAATGTAACCCCAATATTTAAAAGAAGTGGAGAGAGAAACAGTGAATTACAGACAATATTGGCTTTATATCAGTAATATTCTTTCCAACTTTCATCATGCTCTTTGTGTGTGCATATTAACGAGCTGGTAACCATGTTATTTTGCAAGAAAAGGAGGTCTGCCATTAAACTTGTACTGCAGATGGAAGATTCCACCCATTGGCACTGATTGGGGGGGGGGAAAGGAAATCTTCTGGTGGAGGTAAACCGTGTGGCAGAGCTACTGAGAGGGTAATTGCCACATGTCTTCATAAAATTTAATAACAATAAAGACACACTAGAAGATGGTTGAGTAGAGATGTTGGTCAGGATAATATCAGATAGAAAACAGGTGCATAGAAAATAGGATGGCATTGCTCTCAAAGTTACACCATCCAAATCAATGAATTCTAAATTAAAAGGATTTCGATTTCGATTTCGATTTTATTGTCATGTGTACTCAAGTACAGAGTACAGTGAAAATTGTACAATGTTGACACACATGGTTGAAACTTTATTGCTGGAACAGCACAGCAGGTCAGGCAGCATCCAGGAAACAGGAGATTCGACGTTTCGGGCAATTTCGATTTCGATTTTATTGTCATGTGTACTCAAGTACAGAGTACACTGAAAATTGTACAATGTTGACACACATGGTGCCATCTCAGGTACAACATCTTAATTACAGGAGTGGAAAAATATGAAACAAAGTTTAAAATGTCAAACATTGTAGTCTGTTCTTAAGCCATGGGCCTACAGATGCTCCAAGCTGGACTTTCCCTAACAGTCTCCCTCCCCACACCTCACTGGGCATGCTTTCCTGCACTGGTCCCCACCGCTGATCTCCATCGGGCACACCAGTCATCATCACTGCTCGCAAAGCTTCGCTCTGACTGCCAACTCAGCACTGCCATTGCCGTCATTATTTGCAACCAATAGTCGCCAGGTCTCCCAGAGGGGATCCCTGTACATTGCCAGTACAATGCAATACAATGCCACTTATTATTGTAGTCTGTACTGCCCTTCCAACCGGAGCTGCCAGATATTCTGATGTAAATGCAGAAAATCTGGAAATGCCCATTTCTGTCTTAGATTCACGGGAGTGTTAGGCCTGAACCTACTATGGGTTCCTGTCCCATTTCCTAGCATTGTTGTTAAGAAATAACCTTTCTTTGCAGGCACTGACAGGAAAACAGCTCTGAAGAGTAAAGACTATTAAATGGAACAGAAATAAATGGCAATCTAGAAACCAGAACCATCATGGGATCCTTCGGCAAAAAAATTTCCAATGTTTGATCTGTGAGACTGGACTATGACTATCCAAATTAATTTTCCATTGGCTTGTATTAAATTTGTGCCTAGCTCTTGGAGATTGCACAATTCCTGTCCTGTTATCCCATATCAGAATGTGTAGGGTTGCACGTGCTAATACAGCTATTTACTCTTGGATCTGTTCCCTACACCATTTATTTTGTCTTTCACTCTGTCGTGCTTTTTTCTCTCTCTCCTTGGCACACTAAACCTCCCTCAGTCTCTGTTTTTACAATTACAATGAGTGATAAATATTAGTTCTGTACTTTTATCAATTAGGGAGTGATTTGTTGGTCTCACATCCTATTGCTGGATCTTTTTATTAAAATGATCTCTGCAGTCGAGACACAGTGGGAATGGGTTTACACTGATTGAGGCTTGAGTTTGTGTTTAATTTTCAACACACAAAGCACTGATCTCTTTCTAAGAAAAAAGTTCCTTCTGAATTACATGACTGGGGGAACTCACTCACAGTACATGAAAAGGCAAGAATCCTAATACCTTTGCTTTCTCAATTTGATGTGCTGGTTATTATATGAATTGAATGTGTGTACATTAAATAGCAGACGAATACAAAATTCAGTGGGAATACTGAGGCATTGATGTGATATATATCTCAATGAGTCATTCCTTGTAACCTAAAACTTCTAACCCTACATATATTGTTACATAGAATCCAGGCCAGACAGTTTAAGATAGCTCAATAACGTCATGGCATGTGACGCTTTAGCATAAGGTCTTTGCTTCATCTTCAGGAGTCAGTCCGTCAGCTCTGCATAATGCTGTGCTCATGAAATGTAACCATAACATCAGTGAGCACAGAAGAACAGACTGTATGCAGGTCTGAGATCAGAGCAGCAAAAATAGTTTGTGTCATTAACAAACTTGAAGACATCTGCCTCAATACTAATCAAGGGAGGAATTTTACTAGGCTCTGAGTGACGTGGGTGATAGTGGAGTGAGTGGCAAAACCAGGCAAGAGGTTTCGTCAACCCCTTCTCAATATTGAAATTATCTTGCCACATCTTTCTTAAGCAGTGTGGTGGGATTCTCAATTGGCTGCAGTGAGTTTCCAATTGACACTCATTGCTTATAAAATGCCTTGTTGACAGCCCAGCTCAGCATATGTTGCAGTGTTACC
The DNA here is from genome assembly GCF_004010195.1 of Chiloscyllium plagiosum. Taxonomy (NCBI): domain Eukaryota; kingdom Metazoa; phylum Chordata; class Chondrichthyes; order Orectolobiformes; family Hemiscylliidae; genus Chiloscyllium; species Chiloscyllium plagiosum. The sequence goes on from NW_025211813.1 coordinate 3,872, forward strand.
GAGCTGACTATTCAAACGAGCTATCAAGTAAACTTGCCCGGAAATCACAATGAGTTCTTGATGGGTTTAACTTGCCACTGGCTCCGAAAGACTTCCATGCTGAATACAGGGCACCACCATCTCAGTACTGCTCCATGGGCACCAGCCACTTCCACAGACACTGGCATCTGATATGTGCCAGCCACTATGAACTCTCACAGCATATGATCAATCCATTTCAGGACGATTCTGCTGCACTTTATAGCTGCACCTTGGGTAGCTATCTTTGGGCTGCTTCAGCGGGGACACCGCAAGCTCAGGAATACACCCCCAGCTCATGGACTGCACCAGGCCGCACATCCAGGCCCTTGGCTCACTTCAGAGCACTTACTCACTCTGAGCCTACCTGGATGTTCACAGCATCCCTGCCTTGCACTCAGTTGTCATTTTGCCCCCAGCCAAAGATACCAGGCTCATATTACAGCTATTTACTCTTGGATCTGTTCCCTACACCATTTATTTTGTCTTGCCACGTCACTTAGTGCAGGCACAAACCCAGGAAGCTTGGCTTGGTTGTCAGCAGACATCAGTCAGAGCCTTCACTGAAAGCATCCTGTCACAGAAAGACAAAAGCTGCCTCCAATAACTGCCCAGTCAGTGCAGTTAGAGTCAGATCCTCTTTGATAAAAGGGAGGAGGAACCACATGGTAGGTGGAACACTGTCTGTCTTGATTCTTTCTATTCCGTTGTGGGCTGTTTTGCTCCTGGACTGAGAGAGCGGCAAGAATTACAGAGGTTGGAATTGGGTGGCACAGCCATTGCTGTTGGTGCAGGTGGGAGGTTTCACAGGTGAGAAAGTAGGCAGCATAGAGGGCATGCACGGTCCGTGACAATGCGGGGTGAGTGTGGTGGGGAAGATGTTACATGCATTAGTGAGAGTACATAAGCTTTGATGAGAGATGGGTACAGCTGTGGAGTTGGAATAGGAACGAGGTATATAGAGAGGACAGTGACCCTCAGGCTGGTAGACTGGAGAAAGGTGTTGACCTTCTTCCTACAGTGCTGGTTTCAAACCTTAGATGGCAACCTCAGGCCAGGTTGGCATGGTCTGGTGTTGTGGCCTCCTCTGCTAGTTCTAGGGACAAAGCTGCCCTCCTCCTATACCACCACCAGCTGGAAGATGATACCCACAAAGCAGGTGTTGAATTCCCTCTGTCTGCTATGTTTGGTGTAAATATCAGGCACCATGCAGAGCAGCTCATAACAATGCTTGACTGGGCACACAACATCCTTTTAAAGATGGTGCCAGTGCCAAAGATGCCAGTCGATTCCGGAATCACTGGTGAATAGCAATTTGCTCCGGGAACGGTGTGCAGGAAGATGGAGTGGAAATCGGAAGTGATGCTCGCCAAATTGGATGAAACGCTGAGTAATGCACGGAGATCCACCAAGTCATCTCACTCTGCCTAAGGCCAACAGCAATTCACACTTGGCCAAAAAATCCACAAGATCCAAATATTTGTTATACGGCCTGACATCCCGGGAAAGGACTCCCACCTTATCCGGGTGGCAGTGTGTTTGACCAATGCCAAACCACGCTCCCTCAGTCAAATTTGCTTTGTGTTACACAAAAGCAAAATAATGCATACGATGGAATAAAGACAGGAACATCAAGTAACACTCAACAAGACCAAGCAGAATCTTTGGAGAGAGAAACAGTATTCAGGGTTTCTGGTTTGCCATCTTTTTGCAGACTCACAGAACAGCTTCTCAATTTGTTGCAGCCTCTGGACTCAGCACTGAGTTCTACGATTTCAGATCAAAATCTTCGTCCTCATTTTCTCAGACAGAAGGTGTTTTGAATGGTATTGCTATAACCAAGGCTGCATTCACATTGTCTTCTTTATTGACCCATCATCACCCCCTTGTGCCTTAAATGATAACCGTTACACCATTTAATCAGTCCTATCCTCCACCCTGCCACTCGCCTCTCCACTCAAATCCACTGTTAAGGAGCTGCATTTGTTCATGATGATGAAACGTTATCTAACGTTAACTCTATTTGGCTCAGCACAGATGTTGCTGAGTGTTTCCACATTTTCTGGGGGGTTTTTTTTGAAGGGAAAAGTTGCTCGAAAGTTGTGGTGATTTGAAGGCAATGACGTGATCTGTGGTGTTGAGGATGTGCTACCTATGGGGCCTCGTTCGCACAATTGCTGACGGCAACCGAGTGCATGTGTGAAAGCGCAAAGAAAGGAAACTTGCAGCAAGCCATGTCAGTGTAGGAAACCTGGCCCTCCCTCACCCTTCGAGGGTGAATGCCAGTGCAGAATGAGTTAAAAAGGAAGAACCACAGGGGCCACGAGGCTGGTCCCCGAATGCTGTACTTCTCGGCATGGTACTTCCTCCTGCATATTGCACGCGGCTGTTGTTTACCCCTCGGAAGGATTGTGACTATAGATAGCATCAGTGGCACCGTGTCTGTCAGGGAGCAGCTGCTTCACTCAGCCGCACTGTGTTAATTGCTCTGCTGTGCTTGCAAATGATTGAGCTGATGAGCTGGCGGAAGCTAGGACTCTGCTTGTCAGGTGGAGCAACTCAACAGCAGGAGGAGAAACAAAATGACCAGGGGCCCCAGTGGCCTAGTGCCAAGAAGTTTGTTTTTCAGTGACTTGGGAGGGTGTGGGGAGTGGGAGGGGAGTTGGTTGCTTAGTATTCAACAGTGACAGACAGACAGTGACAAGTGCCAACTTTTAGTGGAACACTCGATTTCTTATTCATTATCCATCCTGTCAGTCAGCAGCGTGTTTGATCAGTGCTGGGAAATTGGCTGGGATGGGTGTGGCCAGGGTTTGCAAACCTCATGATCCACCAGCCTTGCAGTGGACTGAGGTTTTCATGTTGCTCACTTGATATTAATCCCAAAACGCGCCAAACATTTCATCAGTGTCCCTGGGCATACGGTCTTTTGAGGGATTTGCTGAGTCAAGTGGACTCAAATGGTTCAATTGACATGTCCCTTTCCTCACCAATTCTCTGTGACCCTAATATTAATTTTCCCAATAAAATATATGTGAGAATATAAATTAATGTAAATACTAACATAAAAAGGATAACAAACACTGAAATATGGGAGGGGAAAGAAAACAAAAAGCAGACTTTATTACTGTCAAGATTTAAGTTTGTACAAAGAAGTCAACCTTAATCAACCAAGTCCTGGTATTAATTTCAACCTTACTTGCAGCCTGTGGTTCTGGTTCCTGCACAGGTTTTTCACTGAGAAACAATGACCACATATGTAAGTTCAGCATTTTCACAAAGCCGTTAACTAGAACGTACTGTCCTAGGGAATCGGGTGAACAGTTGTTATTTGACTCAGTAACAAAAATGGGCTGCTTTCTCACTTCTCACAGTTTGTGCACTGTTTTTGCTCCATCTGGACCTCTTAGATAATATCACAAATCTATTTCCCATTCACCACACATCCGTGTGTAAATGGAGACACAAAATGCTTTGCTTTGCTTTCTCCTTGAATGCAGACGCGGTGCGGTTGGCAATGGTGAGAGCTGGTTTGCCACATGAAGGCATCTGACCTCATGCCCAACAGCAGCAAAACGTTCAGCAGGACTTTTCCAACCATGGGTTACTGAGTTTTGAGAAAATAGGAGACAGCTGCATTGGGAAGACTCCCAACTCATTCCCACTGCTTGGAGAGATTTCCTAGAAGCAGGTTGGGATTTTGATTAACTGCTGCTGAATGTAAGTGGGCAAACAATTTAAATAGTTCAATAAGTAGACAGTTTTGCCAACGTGACAGCACCACTCCCACCCACACCACAGATAGGCACTGTCATATCAATGAAGATGATCTCCCTGTAGCAAGTAGGTTCCATACATTAAAGAAGGGGTTGATGATGACAAAGTCCTCACAAGGTGGACCAGCCTCTGCTCTTGTAAGGGGTTTCCTCCCTCTCTGAGGGGCCTGTCTGCTTGACCCCTCTGTATGTAAATGTTACCTGTGTGAGTGGCTCCACGCCAAGGCTCCCTCAGTGTTTCCAACTCACCTCAGGGAGCACCCATCTCTCCCAGTGACGCCTCCTACCTTCCAGAGCTGCTGGCCTACCCAGAATCCTTCATTGAATGGCAAGCACAGAGCCTGGCAATCACAGGGCTGCCTCTACGGAAATATCTGCCTCATTCTGGCTCACCATGAGGTGTTAGTTCAAGTTCCATGTTTGACTCCGAACATCAGGGTCATGAGCAATGTTGCATTCTGATTAAATTCACAAGGACACAAAAAACTGCCAGTTTATTTCTTGTTTCAGTTTATTGTTGGGGGAAGGGGAGTTAAAGAAAGCACTATCTATGGTTTGGATATGACCATGTTTTGGATAGACTGAGCTGACTGTTCCTTCACAGTTTTATTGAGATTTGGAGAAGCAAATTAATCTTGAAGCTAAGAATAATCTGTCCACCTCGGAGCACTGGAGTTGACACAAGGTTCAGAGATTGCTCCTAAACTTTAAGTGAATTTTCTCAGATTCAGAATCATATCGCCATAAAATCACTTGCAGCACAAAAGGAAGACATTCAGCCCATCACGTCCCCACTGGTTCTCCGTGGAACTGTCCAGTTCTATTTGCCCACTGCATCCCTGTAGCCCTGCAATTTTATTTCCTTCAAGTCATGGAACACTGCAGGAAGATGCCTCTGGAGCTCCTTGTAAAAAGGGAATCTAAAATGTTAACCATCATGAGAGAGTGAATCAGGACTGGGCCATAACTTCCAACATTTGACAACTAGAAAGTGCTCCACACTGGAAGTTGAGCTTTATGATAATCTGTTTATCACAGTAACATGGGCATACAGACCAACATGTTCATCTGAGCTAAGCTTATTACATTGAATACATGCATAAACAGTGTTTGGTCACACTTACAATAAAGTCAGACAGCAGCTCTAAGCAAGTGCCCTGCCATAGAAAGAGCTGCTGAGGAAATCACACAAATGGTCACCTCCAACACAGGAGTATTTTCTCTGGATCGATGTCAGTCTGAAGTCATTGTCTCTTTAGTGATTTGAGGCGTTATTTAATTCTCCAACTGGTGTTAAGTAGACATAAATCAAACATACACCTGAATTCCCAATCTAACTTTGCATCATTTGGCACATTAATGTGCTTCTTGGCAAGTGGACACTCTTGGAAATACAAGTGGCTTTCACTGAAATTGTTGCATAGCCCCAAGTGAAACTTACCTGGATTTTCTTGCCTATTTTGCAATGATCTCATTTAAATAACCTTATTCAGGTGAAATAATTGTCAAGTAATTCAAGACAAGCAATAAATGCCAGAATATTTAGAGTCACGCACATCACAAGAACAATTAACCATAAATATCAAAATGCACCCATTACTATTTTTTATGGAGGCATTAACCTATTTAAAATCAATAACTTAATGTCTTCATGTTATAAATTGTGGAGCAGGCTCGACAGGACATTTGGCCTATTTCACGCCTAACTTGTATGTTCATATGTTAAAATAGAGAGTCAATCACAATGTAGGAACATAAGGCCCCAAGAACAGGGGACAACTAAGTATTCTTCCCGAGACTCTTTCACCATTCCATAGGATCATGGTTATGAGAGATTAGATTCCCTACAGTGTGGAAATAGGCCCTTCGGCCCAACAAGTCCACACCAACCCTCTGAAGAGCAACCCACCCAGACTCACTCCCCTACACTTACCCCTGACTAATCCACCGAACACTACGGGCAATTTAGCATGGCCAATTCACCTAACCTGCACATCTTTGGACTGTGGGAGGAAACCGGAGCACCCGGAGGAAACCCACGCAGACATAGGGAGAATGTGCAAACTCCACACAGACAGTTGCCTGAGACAGGAATTGAACCTAGGTCACTGGTGCTGTGAGGCAGCAGTGCTAAGCACTGAGCCACCGTGCCGCCCCCGTGAGCTGTGAGCTAATCCAAGATGGCTGCCAAATAGCAGTATAGTGTGCAGGTTACTGCCCGGAGCTCTTTTTATTACTTCTTTTACTGCTTTTTTTCTTCCTTTAATCTACCTACCTTCTGTGGTGAGCAGTTTTGTGCAGCGTGGAGAAGATCAAACCAGCATGGTGGTGTGAGAGGTACCCCAACAACTACAGTGACAAGTGCAGACAGCCTGAGGCAGTGAGGAGAACAGGCAACCAGAGACCGTGGGGAGAACAGGCAGCCAGAGGCGGTGGGGAGAACAGGCAGCGCAAGGTCTCCCAGTGTCTGCAGCAACATCGAGTGCAGGGGAGATCGAGCCAGCACAGGGAGAGCAAGCCCATTGCCATAGAAGAGCCCAGCTTGGAGAGGATTGAGCCCTTTTGGAGTTGTGAGGCCAGCATGGCTAAGCACTTAAGAAGACATTGAACTTTTAACTTTATTTTTGTCTTTTTTCTACTTAGTGTCTAAGATTTTGTACCGAGGTACCTTTGTACCTAAGATGACGCCGGAATGGTAACTTTGTACATTGCTCACTGTCGTCCTGTACCCCTGCACTTGAGCCACCCATGACAATAAAGTCTAATTCTAATTTACCCACCTTTGCCCCATATCCTTTAATATTTTTGATGAATAGATATGGACCAAACTCACATTAAGGCTTACTGTTGTTCTAGCATCAATTGCTGTTTATAGAAGAGAATTCCCAATTTCTAATACCTGTGCTTCCTAATTTCACTCCTGTGACATCTGGCTCTACTTTTTATGGGCATGGTTTAAAAGTTAAAGTCCTGAAATCCTTGACCTGCAAAAATACTTCATTTTATCCAACTTCTATTCCCCTTAATATTTTGATGCACAAAATACTGGTTAGATCCCACTTGGAATACTATGAGCAGGACTGGATGCCACATCTTAGGAAAGATATATTGGCCTTGAGGGGAGTACTATGTAGGTCTAGAAGAATTACACCTGAGGTTACATTATGAAGAGACATTATACAAATTAGCACTGTTGTCTCTGTGTGAAAATTTGCCTCGCCAGTCCCTTTTCAATCTTTCCCCTCTCACTTTAAACCTGTATCTTATAGTTTTGGACTTCCCTACCTGGGGAAAAGACCTTGGTTATTCACTCTATCCATGCCCCTTATGATTTTATAAACCTCTGTCAGGTGACTCCTCAGCATCCTACACTCCAGCTCAGATCTGTTCACCCATAACTCCAAGTGTGTTCTAACCAGGTTTTTGTTGCACTGCAACATGAGTTCTACCCTCCTGTATTCCAATCCACTAGATATCAAGACATTTACACAGAGTTGTTTGGAATTCCTTCAATAATATCCAAGGCTAAAGAGAAGCAAGCAAAACCTGACCTATCAATGTCCGGTGTTGCCCAAGTTACCTCCCAAGTTAAGAGGCGGAATATAACACAAAAACAGGCACAAATGAGGCTGTGAACTGAAATGTTGCAGGCCCACCATGAGACATACAAGGAAACAATATCCAGTTATGTCTCAATGAAGATTCAGTTCACTCATTTCTGAGTGTTACATTTTCTGTTAAATTACGAGCCTAGCATGGGAAGCTAAATAACCATGACGACAGGACAGGCATATGACAAGTTTGGGGCTGTTGATTGAATGGTTTCATGATGGGTGAGGGTGGGTGTGTAGGTGTGCACTACATGGTTTGAAGTTGTGCTATGCTATTCTTGCAAATATAAACTAAATTGACAGTTTCAGAGATTTGGAAAGATACTGATTGCTGAAGTCTCATTTGCACAGCACAATGTGTGACAATACCTCCTCCCTCACCTCTATCCAAGGCCCTAAAGGAGCCTTCCACATCCATCAAAGTTTTACCTGCACATCCACTAATATCATTTATTGTATCCGTTGTTCCCGATGCGGTCTCCTCTACATTGGGGAGACTGGGCGCCTCCTAGCAGAGTGCTTTAGGGAACATCTCCGAGAAACC
>NW_025211813.1:11949-25000 GCF_004010195.1 Chiloscyllium plagiosum
TATTGTACTCTATGCTACTTTCTCCCCACCACCCTCCTCTAGCTTATCTCTCCACGCTTCAGGGTCTCTGCCTTTATTCCTGATGAAGGGCTTTTGCCCGAAACGTCGATTTTGCTGCTCGTCGGATGCTGCCTGAATTGCTGTGCTCTTCCAGCACCACTGATCCAGAATGTGTGACAATAACTGAGCATCATTCTTAAGGTCTCTTCACTTGGTCCAACTTGGTAAAAGCAGAGTTAAACATTTTGACATGATACTATCCCCAGAGTTTAAATTAGTCCAAGGGAGGACCCTGTCATAAAAGACAAATGCATGTATCTAGGGCATTCTGTCTGTTTATGAGCTGTCTTTGTCTTTCAATCTGTTCCTGAAATTTGGTTAACAGAATCGTTGGGTAATGAGAGACATAAGGATCAAGGAGACTCCTTAGGCGACCAGCAACAAATTCAACATAAAGATAAAATTCAAGGACCTTATATCCTGTCCAGTTTCTTGGCAGCTTCACAATAGATGTGATTGTTTATTTTACCCTCTTCCAAGGAAACCAAACCCTTGCATTTAACTACCACCTTCCACAATCTCTGTATATCGAAAGCACTATAAACGTGATTGTAATGTCAGAAACACAGCACCCAATTTTCACACAGAAAGATCCCACAAATAACAATGTGGTAATGACCATATAATTCATTTTTAGTGATGTCAATTGAGGGCTTGATAAGCCTGATTCTTACGAGAGTCATAACTTCAGCACATCATTACTTCACTTGACTTATCTCATTACAGTTTCAATTTACAACCTAATGGATAGTCAAGTAATGTATTTCCTGCCTAGCCAATGAAAATCAATTGGGGATATATTGAATAATCAATACTTTGGTCAGAAAAAATAAAGTCTCATCTTCAGAAATAGCTTTAGAGGTGGAACCCATGAAAACTACCTGTGTAAGAACTTCAAACAGCAACTATCATGATTTTCATTGTTTAATATTTGTTATTAAAGCTTAAGTATAGATAGCTTTGAAATCAACTGGATTTTGATAAGACTCCCACAGGGAAGCTGTAAACCAAGATAGCCAAATTAATGGTATGAGTCCAAAATGAGGAAATTATTAACGTAATTTCACTTTTTCTGGCTGTTATTTTAACACAGATCAGAGCCTGTATAAATGAAAGATAAATTAACAGGCAGATGATACTTGAGGTAAAAAAGGTAAGTTTCACCTTATTTGATAAAACGTGGATGGATTCACATATCATCTAGTTGCACAATATGCTGTCTTTTATTTACACAGGGTAGGTCAAGAGATCCATACACCAACAACTTTTATCCCAAATTTCACTGGTATAATTATTATCAGCAAAGTGCACTCTATGATCCTTCTTCCCTTTATGAGTCTTCTTCCCTTCGAATCACAATACTTTTGATGGTTTAGCTCGCCAGAGTCCATTTTTGAACTGACAAAATAATAACATCTTGTTGCATTGTTTGACCACTTCTGATAAAACACCAAGATCTGCACCGACTCTCCAAAGAACACCCTACCCAGATTCAGTTCCCCACTCTGTCCCCATAACCCCACACTTATCATGACTAATCCACATAGCCTGCACATCCCAGGACACTGCAGGGCAATTTACTGTGGCCAGTCCATCTAACCTGTACATCTTTGGACTGCGGGAGGAAACCCATGCAGCCACAGGGAAAACGTGCAAACTCCACACAGTCACCCAAGGCTGGAATGGAACCACTGAGCCACTGTGCTGCCCCATCGGTGATGATCTTTAGCATCGCCGAGCTAACTTTTGGACTTTAGACATTTTCAGGCAACTTGCACAGTGCCTCCAGGAGTGTCAGAACAGAAAAAAAAAACTTACCTCACCATGAGAAAAAAATTCTTCTCACAAAAAAAAATTGTGTTTTCTGTCTTGGTCTTTTTTCTCTTTGTATCTATGCCTGTGTACTGATCTCCTTCTCCCACCAGCACTCCTTTGTGCTGCAACTCTCCTTTATGTTTGGCCACATTGGCTTCTGTCTTAATTTTCTTTCGGTCAGTACTGCTTCCAGGTCAAGGTTGCATCAATCAGCAGTTTTTATTATTTGAGAAAATTTCAATTAATCTCTTTATAATCGATTGAAACTCTTAAAAATCTCTCAAAGGTTCTTTAAAAACAAATATAGATTCCCAAGATAGTTTGAAATAATTACGTATTTCCTTAAGATACTGCCTCTGGACGAAAGATAGTTTTCCAGGAATATTAGAATGGGTGCCATTTCCAGTAAATTTGTAAAGTGTGGGGGCAAATATGTCAACTGGCAACTAACACACTACCAATCATACCACTGAGATTGTTTATCTGATCTTCCACCAATCAGCTCATTGAGCACTGATAGGGTGAGGTACCTTCGCCCTGCCTATCAAAGGCATCGACACTGGTTTTTGATCATAATATACACTGGTCAAGGCCTACGCCTCTGGTAAATCATTGTTATCTTTTTGCTGTGACGTTGCTGTGCAGTAAGAGGAGGGTAAGAAGACTGGAGGCAAGGACAGTAGAGTGGCTTTCAGAGGCTTGCCTTCAGTCCATGCTCCTCACGGCTCAGCTTTGAAGCAACTGTGGTTCCACCGCAGGTCACCATAGTTGGGAATTTAGTCACCTTTCTAGCATGCCAGGAGAGCAGCTAATCGTGGATTGAGGTCATTAAGCGGCCATTAATTGATTGTTTAAGGGCCTTAATTGTTGGTAAGCCAAGGAAGTCCCCGATGGACCTTCTTGCCCAACATTTAATTAGTGCAGTGGAAAGACTGGGTTGTGTTTCTCTCCAGGGCTAATATTTCCCCTGCTCACCATCTCCAGAAAGGGGAAAGTTGCATGTTTTTTAAATCTGCATTCAGGATCTATCCACTTGCACTCGATGTTACAGAAGTTACAGAACAGAAGGGGCAGCATGGTGGCTCAGTGGTTAGCACTGCTGCCTCACAACACCAGGGATCTGGGTTCGATTCCTGCCTAGGGTGACTGTGTGGAGTTTGGGCATTCTCCTTGTGTCTGCCATGGGTTTCCTCTGGGTGCTCCGGTTTAAAGATGTGCTGTCCAGGTGAATTGGCTCTGCTAAATTACCAATAGTGTTAGGTGCATTAGGGAGGGGAATGGGTCTGGGTGGGTTACTCTTTGGCCCAGCAAGTCCACACAGACCCTCCGAAGAGCCTGTTTCCATACTGTAGGGAATCTAATTGGAAAAAAAAAGAAGTATTCAGTCTATCATGCCTGCAGTGTCACGAGCTAACAATACTGAACACTTCATTTCCCTGTCCTTATTCTCATTTCATATATTCCTCTAATTCTCTTTTAATGACGATATAAGCTAAGAAATTCCACACTCAACAGAGCTGCAATAGGAATATTATCCAGAAGGCAAGGACAGAAATTGTGGACAAGATGAAATTGACAAGCCTCTCGTCCTTTTTTTTAACCTATCAGTAATTTCAATAGACCTATTGCATCATAAAATAAAAATTAAGCTGATTGTAACTAACAGCTGCGGCAAAAAAAATTTCACATAAAAGGAAAGACATTTTTATTTATTCATAGGAAGTTGATACCTTGGCCAGCTTGTACTACCATATCTCTAATTGTTTGGAGGGCAGTTGAGAGTCAACTACACGCAGCTGTGGGTCTGAAGTGACATAAAGACCGCTCCAGTATTTTCCTTCCTTTCAAGAGATTGGTAAACCAGATGGGTTTTTTTTTCCCTTGCTAATCAACAATGACTTCATGGTCATCAGTAGACACTTAGAACATAGAAAAGTACAGCACAGAACAGGCCCTTTGGCCCACGATGTTGTGCAAAGATTTAATCCTAATGTATAGTAACTTAACCTACGCACCCCTCAACTCATTGCTATCCATGAGCATGCCCAGCAGTCGCTTAAATGTCCCCAATGACTCTGCTTCCACCACCACAGCTGGCAACGCATTCCATGCATTCACAACTCTCTGCATAATTCCTGATCATATTTTTCATAGCCTGCATTTAAATTTCACCCAACATCATAGGAGGAGTTGAAACCAAATCCCCAACTGAACAGGAAAAGGTGAGGATGCAGATGCTGGAGATCAGAGCCAAAAAGTGTGCCACTGGCTGGAAAAACACAACCGGTCAGGCAGCATCCAAGGAACAGGAAAGTATTCTTGATGAAAGGCTTATGCCCAAAATGTCGACTGTCCTCCTCTGATGCTGCCTGGCCTGCCTTGCTTTTCCAGCGCCACATTTTTTGACTCCCCAGTTGAACAGTCATTAGACTATTATCTCGCCCTTATGTAGCAAAGCATCACAAAACATTTCACAAGATCATTAACAAACAAAGTTTGACACAGCCACATTAAGAGCTAGTGATCCAGGGAACTGAAAATTCAAAGGAGATGGTGGCATCATGGAAATGACAATGCACAAGTTACCCTGAGATCCAGAATATATCCCTGAGGTTCATAATCCCACTGTGGTAGTGGAGGCCATGAGTGAAAGTTAGTCTCAGTTTAAGTGACTGCAAAAGTTGTAATTGATTGTTCACCAATGACCTTTAGGGAAGGAAGTCTGACCTCCTGACTCATAGCAATGTGACTTATTCTTAACAGCTTTCAAAGAGCAGTTAAGAATGTGCAACACATTGCCAATGGTGCCCACATCCCATGAAAGAATAAAAGAAGCATTTTAAAAAGTGGGTTAAATTTTAAGAGTTGAGTAGCAAGAGAGGATTTTAGATGAAATTCCAACCCACATGACTTAGTCAGCTGAAGACATTACCACCCCAAGAATGGAATAAGTAAAATTAGTGTGAGGCCAGAATTGAAGGAGCTCAGAGTTTTGGGAGCTTTGGTCAAGTTATCAGACTTGAGCAGTCCACAGACATCACGAAGGATTTACACTCAAGCCCAGATAAGGAGTCATTATAGGTCACTGAGCATAGGGGCGGGGTGAACAGCACTTGGTGTACGTTAGGATACGGACAGCAGCGCTTCAGATGAGAAACTGAAAAACATTCAAGAGCCGAAGGAGTTAAACGGTTGAGTAGCCACCTGTCGAAGGTGGCTTCACAAACTGATACTGTGACCACAAAACAAACCACAAGGCATTAAATAACTGATTTAAGTTTAACCGTAAGGACTGAAAGACAAACATACACTCAATATATTGTGTGAGAGAATGCTTGTATCACCATCTCCACAGGCTGACACAATCAAGCATGCACCAGTTACCAAACCACCAGGACTTCCTGGAAGTTGAGATGAGAGCAGACGTAGACTGATCATACTGCTATCTACTATGTGCTGCAATACAGTTCGCCAGACCGAGAGCTAGGTTGACTTATAACTATTACATCAGATCACAAAATTCTTATCTCTTCTGACTGCATAACACATTGTGCCAAAGGCACCAAGAAGCTCCAGTCTCTGCATTTTCTTAAGTATTTTGACTGTATAGAAATGAGCATACCATTTTGCCAACTCTCTTAGTGAATTAATTGTTGTCACAGTTAGATAATCAGATAATTAGATCGTTAGATTATATTTAACATGATGTGCCAAAGATAGAGAACAGTCTGGTCACTCCAGAAATGGGTGTAGTTATCTACTGAAATATAAACGTAAGCTCATGGTTGAGTTAGTAGCTAGAAGTTGAAGATAGACATGCCATCAAGGATCAATAAGTGAGGAGTGCTAGGAGTGATAAAAACAGAGACTGGTCTTTCTCTCTGTGTTCATTACATTTGAACACTCTTTTACCTTTGGCCCTCATTCAAACTTCCGATTATAAGACTGTAAGAAATAGGAACGGAGTAGGTTGTATGGTCCCTCGAGCCTGCTCTGTCAATCAATAGGATCATGGCTGATCTGTCATTCCTGTGATCACTTTCCTGACCTTCCCCCTTGGCCCTTGATTCCCCTATTGATCAAAAATCTATCTATCTCAGCCTTACATACACACAAGAACTCTGCCCTCAGCTCTCTATAGCAAGGTTTTCGAAAGACCCACAACCCCCACTGAGAAGAAATTCCTACTTGTCTCAGTCTTAAATTGGCACCCCTTTCTGACCTTATGATGGATGGAAGGTCATTGATAAAGAAGCTGAAGATTAAATTAGATTACTTACAGTGTGGAAATAGGCCCTTTGGCCCAGCTAGTCCACACTGACTCTCCACAGAGCAACCCACCCAGACCCATTCCTCTACATTCACCCCTTCACCTAACACTACGGGCAATTTAGCATGGCCAATTCACCTAACCTGCACATTTTTGGACTGTTGGAGGAAACCCACGCAGACACGGTGGGAGAATGTGCAAACTCCACACAGACAGTTGCCTGAGGCAGGAATTGAACCCAGGTCTCTGGAGTTGTGAGGCAGCAGTGCTAACCACTGTGCCACCGTGCTGCCCACTAATGGTTGAGCTGAGGGCACTACTCTGGAGAAACACATTCAGATTTATCTTGTAGCTGAGATGACTGAACTCCAGTAAACACAACCATCACACATTGTGCTAAATGTAACTCCAACTTGTTCCAAATCCCCATTGATGCCAGTTTTTCTAGGTCTCTGTCAAAAACCATCACTACCATCTCACCTCTACAGTTCAATGCTTTTGTCAATGTTTGGGTCAAGGCTGTAATGAGGTTAGGAGTTAAGTGGCCTTGGTGGAGTTCAATCTGGTTATAGTTGAATGAGTGATACATGATTGCATTGTCAATGACACCTTCCATTGCTTTATTAATAATCAGAGTAGACTGATGGTGGTAATTTGCTGGGTACTATTTGTCCCGCCTTTTGTATACAGGACATACGTGGTGAATCGTTCACTTTGCTGAGTAGATGTCATTGTTATTGCTGTATTAGAATATCTTGACTAGGTGAGTGGGAAGGTCTGAAGCACAGGTCTTCATTCCTATTACTGGAATGTTGTCAGGGCCCTTCGTCTTTGCAGTTCCTTCAACCATTTCTTGATAGCATGTGGAGTGAATTGACTTGTTGAAGATTGGCATATGTGGGACCACAGGAGGAGGCCAGGGGACATTGTCCATTCAGCATTTATGCCTACAAATGGATGTAAATACTTTCATCTTGTCTTCACATTAATTTGCCAGGGTCCCCCATCTTTGAGGATTGAGATATTTGTGGAGTCTTCTCCTCTATTGTGTTGTTTAATGTCTTTGACCATTCCAGACTGGATGTGGCAGAACCACCGAGCCCAGATCTGACCATGGTGGAATCACTTACCTCTGCCTATCACGTGATGCTTATTATGTTCAGCAACAAGGTAGTCCTGTATTGTAGCTTCACCAGGTTGACATCTTATTTGGGAGAGTGCCTGGTGCTTCTCTGAACATGCTCTTCTCCACTCATTATTGAGCCATGGCTGATCCCCTGGCTTGATAGTAATGCGACTGTGCTAGGCGATGAAGTTACAGATTGTGATTGAATTCAATTCTGCTGCTGATGCCTCACAGCACCCCACTGATGCATCTGGCATCATGAGATCTGTTTGTGCTGATTGGAAATATAGATTTCAATGGTAAAACCACGCAACACAATGGATAGTATCCTTGGTGTGAAGTCAGAACTTTGCCTCCACAAGGCTTGTGTGATGGTCACTCCTACTGGTATTCCCATGGATAGATGAATCTGTCTCAGGTAAATTGGGGAAGATAAGGCACAAGTATGTTCTTCCTTCTTTTTCATTCCCTCATCACCTGCCAATGGGCCCAGTCCACCAGCTGTGTCCTTTTAGCAAGATCAGTCAATAGCTGTTTTATCAAAATACATTTTACTGATTTCCTGTTCCCAGTGTACATTCTGTGCCTTTGTTATGCTCAAGTGCTTCCTTGAAGTGGGGTTCAACTTGATAAGAATTGACTCATCTGTGAAATCTTCATTGCCCATGTTTGACCTAATGCCATGAGATTTCAAGGTATCAGGAGTCAATGTTGAGGATTCCCAGAGTAACTTCCAACAAACTGCATACCACTGTGCCACCATCTCTTGTGGTCCTGTTCTGCCAGTGGAACAGGACATACCCAGGGCTCGTAATTGTGGTGCCTCGAACATTGTAATATTTATCTGTGACATCGAATTCACTTTCACCCTACAACGGTGTCTGAATCCATCATTGATAACAAATGCTTAGGAACATTATGGTTTTCAAGTGAATGGCTTTTCATAACAGGAGAATGCAAAATTAACTAAAGGACTGGATTGAACACATCTACAAAATGCAGTCGGTCTATTTAGTGAATAGCCACAAGAATTGGTGCACTCTAGTTCATTCTAGAAAATAATAAATGATTTTAGCTGTAAAATGATCTGAGAACTCTGCAGCACATGGGGCAAAACATTACTGTAACAGTAACCCACTATCACTTGACTGAAACTTTGGGCGTTTTCATCAGCAAGTAGATAAATTAGCTGTGTTCCCCTGGTTTCAATTCAAGGCCGATTGCACCACCTATTCTACAGCACTTTGAAATAAGCCCCAATGGTTGGGAGGTAGAGAACCTGAGGAGAAAATAATTTTCACTTCCTTTTCCCTTAACACCAACAGGTTTTACGATGTCAAGCTTTGGACAATTCATTCATCTGGGACAGTTTCTCTCCTAATCCTTACAACCCTGCTAATGACTTCTGCAATGTGCTCCTACTCATTTTCTAATAAACTAAAGCATTTACATTTGTGGTTGGAATCATGAATTTGATTTGTTTGAGACATGATAGCAGAGAGATAAACTAGCAACAATGTTGGTTGCCATGAAGAAATGGAAAATAAGGATACATGCACCAACTGTTCTCAAATTCCTACCCCCAGCTGTGTCACCCAGGGGGAGTATTGACTTGGTAGTTGTTCTCTCAGACAGGGTGCACGGTTGCAGTGCAGTCTTGTGGTTGCGGAGATGGGTGGGGAGAAGGATGGAAGCTGAAGAACAAAGGGGACAAGAAGGGGGTCACAGTGACTAACAGTTTATACAGATCAGGGCTGAATAGAAAAGTGAAACTCTCCAAAAAAGAGCAAAATGAACCCATTTGTGTACATCCTGAAACTGTAATCAGATTTCCTCCTCCGTCTGTAGCTTTGCTAACCAACTTTCCTCAAATGAGTAAAACATGGAAAGTGAACACAGTTCTGAACTAGAAGCCAGGTTGCATTTAAGCAACTTGGAAGTTTCTGCAAGGAACAGCTCGAAAACAGCAAAGAGTGAAAACAGAAAGCAGGAAACTCCACCAAAGCAGGCAAGATGATAAAGGAGAGCAAAAACATGATGCAGCTGAGAGGGATGTCGAGGAATAACATTGAAAACTGATGCTGTCAACAGGTTTACATGATATTGTATCATTGATAGACATGAGCAGATGTCAAACATTAGGAGCATTCGATTTGGAAAATATCAATGATGGGAAGGGAAGTATAGAAACAGTTGAGAGGACAAGTACTGACTCATGGAATGAGGAGTCAAAGCTTTGAAAATCGTTTGTGCTCAGACACTTCAACTTCCCACCATCTCTTTGGCAGTCTCAGCCCTGTTTCTAAAATGGCTTCACTACATCTATCCACCTTTCAACCCCCGACCGCTTCCTTTATATGTACATAAAAAGAGACAACGTTTTTTAAAATTTCCATTTGTTGTTCACTCCACGGTCACTTGGTTACTTAACCTATTACTGGGTTTTGTGTCTATTTTAACTTTTATGAAGTTCTTTCAAACATTTTATGAAGTTAAAGGCACTACATATAATTTGTTATTGGAACATTCCTTATTTTAAGCTTTTGCTGCACTAATGGGTGCTGATACCTAACTTGCCGAATGCATTAGCTTGTGGCAATCTCACTGAGCATTTTACTGCCTCAGATGTTTACTACTTTATTGTTAGTTGCACAGTCACCATCCCCATTTTGTCTTAACATTTTGAGTTATTTTATTTCCAAGCATTAAAAACAAATTGAATATAAGAAAAAGCTTCTCAAACAAACTGGAGGCCATCAGCAGTTGCATGAAAAATAGTATAAAGAGAATGTCTTAGATGGGGCTAGGCGAGTCCACAAACAATGCAACAAATCAAAGTTCTGCAGTCCTGCCACATCTGGACCTCAATGGTGGTGGACAACTGAACAACTCACTGGAGGCGGACCCTCCACAATGATCTCGATCCTAATGATGGGGGAGCCCAGTACATCCATGCAATAGATAAATCTGAAGCATTAACCATTTTCATCCAGAAATGCCAAAGAGATGGCTCATTTCAATATCCAACTGAGCCCCCTATTGTTACAACAGCGAGTGTTCAACAAATATGATTCACTCCATGTAATATCAAAAAATAGCTGAAGGCACTGTAAGATACTGTAAAGGCACTGGGCTCTGACATCATCTCATGAACGGTTCCAAAGCTTGGTGCTCCAAAAGCTGCCTTGCCTCTTGCCAAGCTGTTCCAGTGCAATTACAAAATTTTCAACTACTCAACTATGCAGAAAATTGCCCAGATGTATCCTGTACGCAAAAAGCAGGACAAATCCAACCCAAACAATTATCACCCTATCAGTCTACTTTCAATCGTTAGCAAAATGATGAAAGGAGTCATCAAAGTACTATCAAGCAGCACTTACTCACATTCAATGGCATTTCAATTGCTGAATCCTCCAGTATCAATATTCTGGAATTCACAATTGACTGGAAACTGCATGAGACAAGCCATATAAATGAAGTGGCTACAAAAGTAGGTCAGAAGCTGGGAATTCTGCAATAAGTAACACACCTCATTGTTTGTCTACCATCTAGAAGGAGAAGCCTGGAGTGTGATGGTACCCTCTCCACTTGCCGTGTAGGGGGTATCATTTTAATCCATGCTCCAACAACACACAAGAAACTTGAGTTTCCATCCAGGATAAAACAGTCCTCTTCACTGGCATCCCATTGATCACCTACATCAAACTGCCTGTATCACTGATAGACAGTAGCAGATGTGTGGACTCCCTCTACAAGCGACAATGTAGCAACTCACAAAGGCTGAGACAGCACCTTCCAAACCTGTAATTGCTAGAAGAACAAAATCAGCAGATACATGAGAACACCACTGTCTGCAAGGTCCCTTCCAAGCTACGTATTATCCAACATGAACTTTCTCACTTTCCTTCACTGCAGTTAGGTCAAACTTCACCCTTAATTGTACTGTGGGCATACTACACACTCAGTTGTTCATGAAGGCAGCTCACCACCAGTCAAACCCACATCCTGCGAATGAACTTGCGGATGTATTAATTGCAGCATTTTGCACTTCATTCACCTTATATTGTCTTTATATATTATGATATTCATGTGTATCACCAATTTGAAAACTTGTCCAATATTCAGCTACTTACCATGTAAAACCCCATGGTACATCAACTGCACTCTAAAACACAAGCTCAATCAACACCATAAGAACAGGAGATCATCGAGTGCAATTGGAAAAATTGGGAAAAATGCAATTGGGAGAGAACTTCACCTTCAAGCTCACAGCAGGAAGCCTCACTTATCTTAAAAACATTACAGAAATTCAGGTTAAAACCTTCACATCATGTTCTGACCATGGTCCATCGATTAAGGATTCATCACACCCAAGTGTCCCTTTTATCTATCAGGGCTGGCAGCAGCTTGATATTTGCATGTCGTAATTTCAACTCATTGCCTGAAATTCGATATATGAAAAGCAGTGGGAAGTTATAAATCTATACAACCAATAAGGCAGTGATGGGCAGTCAATATGATCAGGCTGAGAGTTTCAAAACCTTCAACATAATCACAGACCTGATGCCATATTGTAGCCAAGCAGTACAGGCTGCAATAAGAATGTGCACAAGAATAATTACAATTTCTGTGCTGTCTAACCTTTTGATTTTATAACTGTAAAAATTAAGGGTCACTTCCAGAATGTAGTTTGATTAGTTTGAAATAAAAACAACAATTTAGCATAAAAGCAGAACATGTATCATTTAAAGAGAAAAATAACCAGTGGAACCACTCAGACTTTTTTTGACAATTCATTTGGCTGCATCTTGCATTTTGCATTGAGGTGAGGTCACACTGTTCATAATAAAGTTTGTAAACAAAAATTACAATGTTTAAAAGAGCATTAACTTGTCTTATACATACAATACAATTTTGATTTATAAAATGGATTCAACATATTGTGTTGGCTAGATTAGAGTGGTGCTGGAAAAGCACAGCAGGTCAGGCAGCATCCTAGGAGCAGGAAAATCGACGTTTTGGGCAAAAGCCCTTCATCAGGAATAGATATTTCTGATGAAGGGCTTTTGTCCGAAACGTCGATTTTCCTGCTCCTTGGATGCTGCCTGACCTGCTGTGCTTTTCCAGCACCACTCTAATCTAGACTCTGGTTTCCAGCATCTGTAGTCCTTGTTTTTACCTATATTGTGTTGGCTGCCAGATGAGGCCTAAGTTTTGGTAAATAGCCCTTCATAATGTAACTACACATTATAATTCCCATTATAAAATTGTGGCTGTAAGCTGAAAGGGTATTTATTTAAGATTGACTGAAATTTCTACCCTTCACAGCTTATCCAATCGATGTGGTGTTTGTATGCTCAACCCTCACTCTGCACCCCTGTTTATTCCCTGAAAGCTGCTAGATTTTTAAACCCTAGAAAAACCAAAAGCTAAGCAAAATTATGTATTTCATGACTTTGAGACATCAAAAAAAAAATCACAGCCAATCAGCTACCTTTTGGAGTTAGTCACTACTGTAGCTATTTTCCTGATCAATCTGGAACAGGTGGGTCTTGAACAGAGACAGTGGCACTACCACTGAGCCCTTATTTAATGCTGTAATATGTGGGTTTTTAGTTCAGTTGGCTGGACAGCTGGTTGGTGACACAGAATGACACCAACAGCATGGGTCCAATTCCTGCACTGATTGATACTACCATGAAAGTCCCACCTTCACACCCTTGCCCTTTGGCCGAAATATGGCGACCTTCAGGTTGAATTCATCACAATCATCTCTCTCA
>NW_025211814.1:0-25000 GCF_004010195.1 Chiloscyllium plagiosum
ACAAGCTTTTTGAGTGTTATTGGAGCTGCATTAATCCAGCGCCTTGGCGACAGGCTTTGGAGAGTCCTGATGAAGGACTTTTGCCCAAAACGTCTATTTCTTGCTGCTTAGATGATGCCTGACCTACTGTGCTTTTCCAGCACCACACTCTTAACTCTAATCTCTAGCATCTGCAGTCCTCACTTTTGCCTTGGAGAATCAGAATGTGAGTTATTCACTGCAGTATTCCTTGTTTCTGACTTGTCAAAAAGAGTGATGGCGAGATTGCCTCTTATCAGAGATGGTCATTGCCTGTCATTTGTGTGGCATGCATGTTACTTACCACTTGTCAGCCCAAGCTGATTTTGCCCAGGTCTTGTTGCAATTGAACATGGACTGCTTCAATATCTGAGGAATTATGAATGATGCTTAATATCGTAATGATTAGCAAACATCCCCTCTTCTGACCTTATGGCAGGGGGAAGGTCATTGATGAAGCATTTAAAGATGGGGCCCTGACAACAGGTTTGTCCAGATGATTCTTGGTCGGATCAGAACACTCTCCTCTCTCTCATTTTAACTTTGCCTCATGGTCTTGAGTGCTTCTAGCTGGTAGTTCAGCACCAAAGTTTCATGGGCTTTTAGGAATGTACTATAAACACCAACCTTGCCAGTGATACCCACATCATGTCAATGGATGTTATTTAAAAAAAAGCCTTCCGATCTGGACAGATCACAAACGACTCAACCAACAGTGGGTTAAATTCAGATTTCACAAAACTGAGAAGCAACTGCATCTGAAAAGTGTAGTTTTCAGATAATTCAGCTAAGTTGTTAAAATGAGTGATGTCTTTAGAAAGGCACTATTCACAGAACTTAACCTGCTAATTTAAAAAGTGCACCACAAATTATCTTTCAAATTGCACAAAAAACTTGCCTGCAGTTTTTACATTAGCAGCAGGTAAAAGCCACTGTCACACACATCATATAAAACCTGCTGTCATATTGTACATTTAAACAATGAAGAATTGTTGCAAAGTACAATTAATTTGCAGAGAACACATCATTCTTAAACCAAGACCTCTATTAGTGTCAAAAAACACCTTACGAATGAGCAATCTTCTTTCACAGGCTTGTGCCACTGAAAAAAGTAGTTAGAGATGTGAAAATATTGGCAAAAGAAAAGTGTGCATTTCTTTCATAATGTCTGCAGCAAAATTTCTGTTATCGGACTTGCACAGGAAATAGGTGGCACCAGTTAATCAGAAATGCCTGTTACCAATGAGTTCTGTGTTTTCAGCTGATCAGAAAGTTGCTGGATGATCTTTTGGTGATGCAACTACTGAGGTCTTGCAAAAGGCACAGGAGTGAGAGATTCTGGTGAGTGCACCTGAGAAGTATGCTGCAGAAGAGTGGGATGTTGAGGTAAAAGTGAGGGCAGGCTGCACATAATAACTGCCCGTGTTTTTGACAATTTTTAATTGTCAGTGTGACTGATAGGGAACCAGTGCTCATGTCAGCATCTGATGGATGAGAGACATCTCCAGTCAAAAACACTGCCCAACCTACAGTTACTAGAGCAATCCAGAGTCGTCAGATAACAGACATTTTATGGAATATACTTAAAATTTCCCCCAAAATCTAATGACATTTTGGAAAAAAAAAACAGTTTAAAAATGTCAGATGTTGCATCACAAAAAAAAGATATTCTTGGGGAAAAAAAAGTCCAAAAATAGATAGTTTCAGCTGTGGACTCTTCTTTATAATGGCCTGGAATATCAATAGAGCAGCTCCGACTCCCCCACTGTCATTTCAGAAGACAGACCAGCAGAAAAACCATTCAACCATGTTTGGTACTTTTATCACATCAGGAGTTGGGACAAAATACCTAGCTAAAGGTTTAACTGAAAAATTGGACACATTCCCCACTTTAAATTAAAATGATCTCCAAAACATTAAGGAGGTGGCAGACAGCTTGAGAAAGTGGTTAAAGACTTAGACACATAAAAAAATTAGAACCAGGAGTAGACCATTGAGCCTGCTCTGCCATTCAGACTGACTTTGGCTGATTCTATTGGAACACTCTCTCACCATACCCTGACATCTTTAACTTCTAGAATTCTATTTGGAGAAAAAGAATTTCACAGGTTCACTCTCTTTTCTGTGAAGAAATCTCTCCTCAACTTGGTATGAAATGGCCTATCATATGTCACAGCTACATTAAGACTTTCTTGTTTCTGCACACAAATCCTCTCATAAAGAAGGCCAACATATCATTCATCTTCCTAACTGCTTGCTGCACATGTGTGTTTTTATTTCCAATGACACGCGCACATGGACTCTAAGATCCTTTTATAAATCAAAACTTCCCAATCAATTACTATTTAAATAATACTCTGCCATTCTCTTTTTCCTACCAGAGTGGACAACAGCACATTTACCATGTTATATTGTATCTATCATGGATTTGGCCATTCACTCAACTTGTTTAATTCATCTTGAAGCCTCCATATTTTCCTCACCACTGAGAATCCCACCTATTTTTGAGTCATCAGCAAACTTGGAAATATTACTGTCGATTCCCTCATCCAAATTGTTGGCATACAGAGTGAATAGATAGGGCCCAAGCATGATCCTGGCTGTTCTATATTAGTCAATGCCTTCTACTCCAAAAATGACACTATTATTACAGCTGTGTTCCCTGTCTGCTCACTGATTCTCAATCCATGCCATCAAGCCCATGTTCTCTGATATTGCACACTATTCTCTTAAGTAGAACTTTATCGAAAGCTTCCTAAAACTCCAAATGCTTCACATTCACCAATTCTTCCTCATCTACTCTCCTAGTTACATTCGCAAAAAACTCTAGTACACTCATCAAAAACTTTCCTTTTATAAATCCGTGTTGATTTTGTGTAATATTGGTTATTTTCTAAATGTTGTTATCATATCCTTTATAATAGCCTTCAGTATTTTCCATTCTCCTGATATTAAGCTAACCATTTTTGCCCCTCCCTCCTTTCTTACACAGTTACTTTAAGTTGCTACCCTCCAGACTGCCAGGACTGTTCCAGCATCTACACAATTTTGGAAAATGACAAAATCACATCTGCTCTTTCCATAGCCACCTCCTTTAGTAGCCTGGGATGTAAAGTAGCTGGAAATGTGTTGCTGGAAAAGCGCAGCAGGTCAGGCAGCATCCAGGGAACAGGAGAATCGACGCTTCGGGCATAAGCCCTTCTTCAGGAATGCCCGAAGCGTCGATTCTCCTGTTCCCTGGATGCTGCCTGACCTGCTGCGCTTTTCCAGCAACACATTTCCAGCTCTGATCTCCAGCATCTGCAGCCCTCACTTTCTCCTGGGATGTAAAGTATTAGGTCCTGGGGATCTGTCCGCTTTCAGTCCCCTAAATTATTCCAGCACTGTTTTATTACTCATATAAATTTTCTTACTCATATAAATTTTCTTCAATTCCTCCTTCCTAAATATCCTTGCTTCCAGAGAAGGTTTGTGTATTTTTCTGTGAAGTCAGAACAAAAGTATTTGTTTAAAAGATCTGTCATTTTCCTGTTCTGCATTAACCATTCTCCCATTTCAGGCTGTAAAGGACCTCCATGTTTCTTCGCACACACACACACACGCACACACGGAGACACACTCACACTCACACTCAGTAGACCTATAACACTTCCTCTTCAGGTGATTATCAAATTCCCGTCAACAGTTACAAATGTATCTGCTTCCAAAGTACCCTCAATTATGTGTTCCAGCTCACTCAACAAATCAGTTATTCCTTGCATTGGATCTTTTGTTAGTCATGAACTGGTGGTGTCTGGTTCTCAACCCTTCCACCAAAGATAAAACAACTTCATATGACTTCTCTTTGGATCTAATATTATTCTTAATTTACTTTCTTCACCATGGTTAGGTCACTTTTCCTGTTATATTCTTTCACCCAAAAGGAATCTATAACTGCGGCAACACATACACTCATTCCTTAAACATCGACCATTACCTCCCTAATGTCATGCCTTTTAATGAAGTTACCCAGTCTATCACAGCCACCTCACCCTTCATTCCTTCACAGATTCCTTGGTTAAGCTTTAGTAAATAGATTTGAAATTTGACTAATTCACTTGCGACTCAATGAAGATTTATCTTTCACCACCTACTTTGTCGAGACTCCTTACAATTTCGAACACTTTAGTCAAATGTCCTCTGAACCTCATTTCTCTAAGAAGAACAATCCAACTTCACCAATCTTGCTAGGGCTGCTTTCATGATAGATTAGTCCTTTCCAAGTGAATAGCTGTATTGCATTCCTGATGCATCATTCATGATACACTTAGATGGGTTGGAGGTTTGGTACAGTGGGTTGGGAGATCTAGTGTGGAGAAGGCAACTTGGTCTTGTGGGGATTTCCTGGAGTGGAAGGTATTACCAGGGAGAAGCTGGAAGAACACTTGCCAATGATAGGAAAGGAGAAGGAAAGGAAGGGGAAATACAGGGAGGATCTGGAAAGGCCTTCTCCTTAGATGGCATTGCAGACTGTTAATGATCTCTGCTGGCCAAGTCAAATCCTCAAATAAAATCTGGTTTGGTAGGTTTTATTTCTAATGTAGCGTAGTAGTCCTTCATTGAAACGTAAGCATAAAAGGCTGTAGATCTGTTTAACAATAAAACAGAAGTTCATAAAACAACAGAGATAAACATAAACCAAACCGATATCAAAATACATTGCAAAGTAAACACATGGCAAAATATAATCCCATATAACCTTAACAGCACCACTTTATACTTAATCAAAATCCAGAGAAATGTTCCTTTCTTATCAAAGCTATAGGCTATAACTCAACTGCTTCTTTTCAGTTCTGATCCTGAGCTTTCAGAAGCCTTTTCTTGAATTCTCTCACAACTGAGATCTTAGACTTTCTTAGCTTTGAATAACCAATGAAGACTTCTAACTAAACTTTCACCGCCTGAAAAAATACATAATCCCTTATCTGTCCTGAAAAGTGACATTTTTCCCTAGGAGAGACAAAACTGACACCTGTCTCCAGGCCAGGTTTCTTTGTACTGACCAAGAACTTTCACATCTCCAGATTTTTCTAAGTTAAAATCTATTATTCAAAACCAAAAGCTGGTTGATGTCTTTCAATGTTTATTCTCTCTCCTCTCATAAACTCCCACAATAAAAACAGACTTCCATTAACACTGCAGGAAGCACATACTGGTTTCAAATCATGGTCTGGAAATTCTGACCTAGTCAAATTTTTAAACAGCTTCATAAAAATAAACTAACAGCCATATACCACTAGCAGAAAATCCAAACTCTTAGAAATATGGTATTAATATATATAAATTACACATCTTTCACCACACAGTCAATGCTCTTAAACTAGATTTTGTTCAAGATCTCTGGGCACATAGTGCACAGGCCATTCAATTAAGCCTTGCACGGGTTTTTGAACAAACTCACAGCACTCTAAGGTAACTGCTTGGATTGAGCAATATTGTGCACTACATGGCCCCTTCTGAGGCCTTCCTGGGAACTGTATAATAGGTGTAAATAGACAAGGTCTTTTCCCAGGGGTGGGGGAGTCCAGAACTAGAGGATTAAGGCTTAGGGTTAGAGGGGAAAGATATAAAAGGGACCTAAGGGGCAACTTTTACACACAGAGGGTGGTACGTGTATGGAATGAGCAGCCAGAGGAAGCGGTGGAGGTTGGTACAATTACAGCATTTAAAAGGCATCTGGATGGGAATATGAATAGGAAGGGTTGAGAGGGACATAAGCGAAGTGCTGGCAAATGGGACTAGATTAGTTTAGGATATCTGGTTGGCACGGACGATTTGGACCGAAGGGTCTGTTTCCATGTTGTACGTCTCTACGACTCTAAATGAGAAAGGGTTTTCCTGACTGTCCATAGACATTTGTTTCTGATATGTGCATTCTAATTTAGTGTTGCACGAAGAAATTGAGCTTCTGCCTATTAGATTTAAATATGACAGAAAGTTTGACAGTAATAAAAACCAAAAGTGCTGGAGAAAGGTCAGAAGGTCTGGCAGTATCTGTGAAACGGATGCAGTCATACTGGACTCAAAATGTTGGTCTCCTTTGCTTCAACAGTTACCTGAGGCTTGAAGGCTGGCAAGCAGTCCTACAAATTCAGTCCCAATCTTATCTGGATTCCCATTTCCCAGCACAAGGTCTTGCCAGAAGACAAGCGTATACCACTGGTACAAGCAGACTATGTTGTTTATCACCAAATTTGGGCGTACATCAAACCAGGTATTTCTAGTTGCCTTTAGGTGCAATGTGTCTTTCCAGCACCTGAAGTGGATAGGAGAAAGTGAGGACTGCAGATGCTGGAGACCAGAGTTGAAAAGTGTGGTGCTGGAAATGCGCAGCAGGCCAGGTAGCATCCAAAGATAGGTCAGGAATTATGCAACTGAGTATTTGCTTAATATATTTGTTGCAACATCCATTCTACACTTGAGTCTCAACAGTCAGACATGTAAAGGAAATGTGTATACTACTCTATACAGATAGCAGGCCTTCATCTACCAATTCAGCTGTTTATAATTTTGCATTTACCTGTAGAATGCCAAGTGGTACTGAAAGTCCAGAAAACCAAAATGATGTACGAGTTTTTTTTATTATTTCACGGGACATGAGCATCACTGACAAGCCTAGCAATTGTTTCCAATCCTAACTGCTCTTGGGTAGGCGGAGGTGAGCTACCTTCTTGAACCACTGTATTGCATCTGGGGGAAGTATGCCCACACAGATAAAATAAACTAAAGCACAACAAAACATGAGAATGAAGAACAATGCTAACAGCAGTTAGAAAAAGTAAGCATTTCTCACTTTGTGTTGAACCTTAGCATAATTTGCTTTGTAATTTTGGGTAAAGTGGTGATACTGTCCATTAAACAGAGACACTCAACACTATGAAGTGGGAAGCGCATGAGGTTGATCATTTCTCTACGTCGTTTGTAATCTGAACACTGCCAAATTGGGATGCCTGAGATAAAAACATATTTTCACAGGGATGCAAAAATGATACGGAGCACCATTTGACTGCTGAAGAGAGCACTGGTGGAGGTGTGGAAGATAGGTGCCTAATTGCCTATAGCTGATCAGAAAGGCGAATTAAAACACCTGCAATCATAGCAATTAGAAATCATCTAGCACCATTAATATTGACAAAAACCACTCTAATCTTAACCAAAAGCAGAGCTAATGTATTTCATTTTAAAACAAATTGCTGAAACCGTGTTGACAAATACAGGTCACACCATTTAGCACTGGTAAAGAAATGCTTTACTTCACTCATTCGGGTGCCGAGATCAGTCATGTGGAAAACAGTTTCCAAGCAACAGCCTTAAAAGGGAATTTTTTTTAACTTTATGCAATTAAAAAAACATATTCATTTGTGCACTTCAGCAACAAGAAATAAAGTCGCTTTATGATCACCTCTGCTCGAAAACAAATACTAAGAATGTCATTCCTACAATAGTGCATCACACACTGCAAAATCACAATTTTAGTTTTACACTGAATGCCGTGTGAACCATGGGAAAGTTTTAGTGTTCCTCTTTAACCCTTTTTTTCTAGGTTTGTTTAACTAAACAATAAACTATTTCAGGTGAACATTTCACAGAACTTCTGAAATATATAACTTCTCAATATTTCCATTTAAGGGAAAAGTTTTCAGCAGTTTAATTTAGAACATCACGGCATCATTTACAAATTCTCAATTTTGATTGTTTTTTCAAAATGGAGATAATGCAGAGGAACTGGCAATAAATTTAATATTGCAGATTTGTATCTGTCTCAGTGATGTGGTAAAGTAACCGAATAGCATTTGAAAGCAAACATGAGGAAGATGCATTTTGATGCTGTTAGTGGTAGAATTGTTGAGCTGAATAAATAAGAGCAGTGTAAAGTTTTAGAGAGTTTGAATTTTAAGTTTTGGTAATTCTACATTACACCTTTTCAATGCACCATCCTGAACAGTAAAAGTACCCATGATACTTGACATTAGAATGAAATCTATTATGTGACAAAACAAGGTCTCAAACTAATCACAGATGACCAAGACCTTTTGACTCACCATCGGTCCTTCTTTCATCAAACTGCTAGTCACTGGAAGTCCCATTACTGAAACTACAAGCTAGTCAGGCTGGCAACTGTGAACTGCAGGCAGAACCATCGGAGGTACTGTGATAGCTGCAATACATTCATCAGAAACCTGGGTCCTCAAAAGGACCTAGCCACTGGAAAATTAGTGCAGTTTTGGGGCTAGGTCAGGGTTTACCAGCAAGCACAGGGCAGGCAGTGACTCCCAGCTCTTCTGATGTCCTGATGTTACTAACAAGCAAACCCAGCATATGTGTGTTTCAGGCTTCCTTCACTCTGTGAAGCAAAGGCAGGATGCGGCCCTTAAGTAGGCCCCAGCCTTAATCAGGAATGGACTAATGGAGGCTCCACTAGGCACCTCCCTGTCTGATTAAATGTCCCCCTCACCTCCAAACCAATCGGAGGAAGGCATTAAATTCTGCCAGCAGTCTCATCATTCCTGATACCATCAAAATGCTTCCTAAATGTGTGGTACCTTGAATTGGTCACAATACTCAGTGTTTTGCAAAGATTTTTTTACGTTTCTTTTTACAAAACTAAGGATCCACATACTATGGGGATCAGTGTTGTGCATTAAAAACTAGCTCAGGCAGGAACAGCACTTTGTACAAACTCAGTCACTTCCTGGGACTTGTCCTTTCTAACGCTGACCAAAAGTTCAAGAATCGATTTGTTGTTTTGACTATATTTATACACAGCTGGACACTTCTGCAGCACTCCTGTGCTGTAACCTGTAGAATAAAACTACTTCACTTATTGTACCACTATTTATTGATTTCGCATTCTCACTCTCTGAAATTTACATGCTTTCACATGTAAAGCTGTCTGCCACTCGCTGGCCCAGTCAGAATCCAATCTATCCAGGCACTTTGGTGTATAATCAGTTTTATTTTTCAGAGGTTTCTAGTCCCTCCCAATTAGCTTTGAGTCAGCATTTCATTTGTGATAGAGCTCACATTAAAAACAGAAACATGACTGTTCCCTATCCAGATTTTACTTCACCGAAATGTGTCCAGCATTTTCTTTCAATTTTAAATTCTTTGCAGGTGAATTTTTATTTTTGCTTGCTGTATAACATTAATAAGTCTCTCATCCTATTTTCTATTTACTTCTATGCACTATAAACATTAACAGCCCCAGCACTGATCCATTCCATTCCTTCCATGCAGATTCAGCTAAACGGACAACTATCCTTTGTTTCATTGAAGTTTATGGTTCATTTATAAAGTTATGATGTAACTTTCAATTTTGTGCACTAATTCCGTGTCATTTCTAATAGTAATGAATGTATGATTGACTGCTTAATATTGTATACACTGGCCCACACTTTTGGATGTTCCAATTAATTTTGTCACCACCATGGTTACCAAACTGACCAGACTATAGTAGCTGGGTTTATTCCTCTGCCACCACTTACATATCAGAGGTGGAATGGAAGATTGTGGAAACTCTACAATTTCTATCCATAGTTCCTTCAGTATCTTAGCCAAATTTAGTGACTTCTGTACTGTAAGCACTGACAACATTTTAACTACCTTCTCTATATGTTTTTATCCTATGTAATATCAATACTACCTCCTCCTTTACTGCTACTCCAGCAGCCTCTTCTCTAACACAGAAAAGTGCAATGTATTACGTTTGTTTAATAAAAGCAGAAAATGCTATAAACATTCAGCCAGCCTGGCAGCAAACCAGGAGAAAGAAACAGAGATAATATTTGAGGTATCTGATAGCCTAAAGTATACACCCAGCATTCTTACTGCTTCTTTAATCCTAACCAAATAAATTCTGGCTTTGAAAGCTCAAGTGTTTCGAGTGCTGTAACAGTTTTTGACCAATGTTGCCATCTCTTTCATCTTTTATTTACTGCCTGTCTCCTGTGAGCATGTTGCAGCCAGGAATATTATCTTGTTCTGAAGACTTTTTTCCATAACTAGTTTCATAGCTAAGCAGTTCCAGTCCAAGTCAGATAAGACACTGGTAACTACCTGATAATGTGAAAAGCACCCAGCTATATCCTCTCCATAAAACACAGGGCAATCCAATTTGGCCAATTACTATCCTATTCATTTACTCTCAACCATTAGCAAAGCAAAGGAAGCTGTCACTGATTGCGTTATCAAATGGCACTTCTATATCAATCAGCTGCTCGCTGATGCTCACTTTAAGTGTCAGTTGGTCTCTCAGCTCCTGAACATTAGCAGCCTGGGTCTAAACATGGACAAAAGGCTTGAATTTCAGAGGTGAATTGAAAATGTAATGGCTGTTGGGTAAACAAGTATTTCAACTCTAGCGTTTTGATGCAAGTGTTCCACTTAGCAAAAGCCCAAGTCGAACAACTTCCAGCTAGTTTCTCCAATACAAGGTCAGAACTGCAAACATTCATTCATGATTGGATAGTGTTTCATTCTGCTTGAACCTTCACAGAAATTAAAGCAGCCTATGTCTGCATCCAGGAAGCCTCAGCAATATTAAAGATTGCCCTTCCAAGCAACAGACCATCAATGACCATTTCCAATAATTAAGAGTTGCATTTATCTTTTGCCTGTCATAACAACCAGTCATCCCAATTAGATTAGATTACTTACAGTGTGGAAACAGGCCTTTGGCCCAACAAGTCCATGCTAACCCGCCGAAGCGCAACCCACCCAGACCCATTCCCTTACATTTATCCTTTCACCTAACACTACGGGCAATTTAGCATGGCCAATTCACCTAACCTGCACATTTTTGGATTGTGGGAGGAAACCGGAGCACCCAGAGGAAACCCACGCAGACACGGGGAGAATGTGAAAACTCCACACAGAGAGTCGCCTGAGGCAGGAATTGAACCCGGGTTTGTGGCGCTGTGAGGCAGCAGTGCTAACCACTGTGCCACCTTGCTGCCCACTGTCTGCTGACAGTCTTGTGCTTTTGAAGTGTAGTAACTGTTCTATTGCAGCTCACACAGCAACCAATCTGTGTACAACAAGCACCCACAACCAGCAATGTGGTAATGATCAGATAACTAATGTTTATGAAATTGGGTGAGAGAGAACTCCCCTGCACTCATTTGAAATAATGTCTTGGATACTTTTTTCTCCATTCAAGTGGGTACACATAGCCTCCACTTCACATTTCCTCTGTACTGTAGCCCCCCTCTCCCCTCCCACCCAGTATTAAACTCAGTGTCAGCCTTGATTTTTGCATTTGTGCCTGAAGTAAGATTTGAAACCCCAACCTCATGACTCAGAGGCAAGCCACATCAGACACAATACTGAGTCGAACAATTTCCTTTTGGAAGTCAAGGGCGACACCATGTCTGAATACCCAACCAATCAACATCTTGGCAATTACCATTGAGCAGAAAGCAAACTGATGCATTCTAATATTGAGTGCTTACACCACCCAAATTGCATGCATAAAGTGCCTCAACACTAACTTCTCAAAAGCAATTAGGATTGGGCAGTAAATACTTGCCTTATCAACATCACTCATTTCCCAAGAACAAAACATCAATGACGTGCCAATTTCTCCCCTTGTTTGAGCCAAGTCAAGCTGGGATAGTTTGCTTTTGGAACAGTCACATTGAATTTCTTCTGTGACATTGCTTTTAAAACCGGCTGCAATACCCAACCCAATGAAAATTTGGAGGCACAGAAGCAGTTAATCATGTGGGAGGGAGTGCTGGGGCTGCCACCATGATCCCATCTTTGCCCCAAAGAGGTCTAATGCCCATTAATGTCCAGAAATTGATTTCTGTCCTCAAGGTTCTTGATCCTGGGACGGCCTACTGCTGTCCACCCAAATGTCCAATGGCGGCTAATACAATGGATCTTTTCGACAGAAGGAGAGACAGGGCTCCAGTCAAATTTCCATCCAGATGGCAAAATTCTTGTTGCCTGCATTAAATACTACTTAAATCATCATTTGAGTAAGAGGCTAGGAAATAGAAAGCTGAATGGAGGAATCAAGCATTGGGTTCTGGGGAAGGGGTACAAGCAGAGGACATGGCAACACATTTCAGGATTTTGGGGATAATTGTGCATGGGAAATGGGTCAATGATCTGCAAGAACAGTGAGGTAAAGGGTTGTTTTCTTTCGATGAGAGGAGTTATGACAGCATCAAACATCGAACATGACAGCACAGTACAGGCCCTTTGGCCCTCGATGTTGCACTGCCTGTGAAACCAATCTGAAGGCCATCTAATCTAAACTATTCCATTATCAGTCCTCACTTTCTCCTATTCCATTATCAACCATATGTTTAGCCAATGACCACTTAAATGCCCTTAATGATGGTGAACCCACTATTGTTGCAAGCAGGACATTCTACGCTCTTGCTACTCTCAGTAAAGAACCTACCTCGGACATCTGTCCTATATCTATCACCCCTCATTTTATGACTATGTCTTCTCATGCTAACCATTACCATCTGAGGAAAATGCTCTCATTGTCCACCCTATCTAATCCTCTGATCATCTTGCATGTAAAGTAAAGTAGATTTATTTGTATTAAGTGACCAGGCAACATCCTGGTAAATCTCCTCTGCACCCTTTCCAATGCTTCCATGTCCTTCCTATAATGCATCGACCAGAACTGTAGACAATACTCCAACTGTGGCAGGACAGATCCTGAGTCGAGAGAATTGGGGTTAACAACCAGGATAATTACCAATTTAGAGGAAAAAAGGTTGAGAGAGCAAAAAGACAGAAACATGGAGTTGAGGAATATCAGATGAACCATGATCTCACTGCTTTGCAAAGCAAACTCGATAGCCTGAATGGGCTATTTCTGCTTCTATGTCTTATTGTCTTATGTCTAGACATTCCTGAAGAAGGGCTTATGCCCGAAACGTCGATTCTCCTGTTCCCTGGATGCTGCCTGACCTGCTGCACTTCTCCAGCAACACATTTTCAGCTCAGTTATGGTCTAGACAGACTGGGTGTTTGTCTTCTTGAACAAAGGCAACTGAGGAGTCACCCAATAAAAGCTTTTAAAATTATGAAATGTTTTATAGAGTGGATGAAAAGAGAATGTTCTTTGTATTGGGGAACATTATAACTGGAGGTCATCAATAGAATCGTCAACAAAACATCCAATTTTAATTAAAGGAGTGATATGAATGTGAAAATCGCATGATATGATTTAAGCGTAAAGTACAGGAGGATTTAAGAGAAAACTCAGGCATTTGAGCAAGGTGGTTAAAATGAGAACTTGGGAAAAGAAGGGGATAATATCTTGGGCACAGACCAGTTGGGTCATATTGCCTGCTGTTTATCTGCTGGAGTTGTTTCCAATCCCTGGTGGAAACAAGAAATTCCGAATGCATTTTTTTTTCCTCTCACCCAATAAAAAATAAAAACACACTAATTCCATTTGTGTACAAGCAGTTGTACCTGAAAATTTACAAATGGAGTCCTGGAACTTGCATAAAACTCCAAATTCCCAGACACAGCTGTATTATTGGATGGATGTCCACAGATAGCTATAATGATTTCCTTGAAAATGTTTTGATCTTGGACACAAGAACATAAGAATATGCATGTTCGGAATGAACTGCCAGAAGTAGTGGTGGAAGTTGGTATAGTTACAACACTTAAGGGGCACCTGGATGAATATATGAATAGGAAGGGTTTAGAGGGATATAGGCTAAATGTTGGCAAATGGAACTTGATTAATTTAGGAGATGCGATCGGCGTGGACTAGTTGGACTGAAGGGTCTGGTTCCGTGCTGTACATCTCTGACGCTATGAGAACTAGAAGCACGTAATGGTCATTCTGCCACAACATGACAGTTGTGTTCCTCGCGCTGTAGAAAATTACGCAATGGAAAACCACTGCAGAAAATCGCACTGTAGAAGATCACCAATAGAAAATCACTTCAAACATTCAGTAGAAAGATCACATTATCCAAACGACATACACAATTTGTCAATCTTGCTGTAGCCAATTCACGCTGACTAAATGCGCGTGAGAACAGAACAACCTGTAATTCAGCCACTCGAGCCAGGTCTGCCATTAAATATGATCGTATCATAGTCTCAAATCCACTTTCTCGCCCACTCTCCAAAACCTTCATACCATTACTAATTAAAATTGTCCATCTCCTCAAATTTACTCAATGTCCTGACATCCAGTGCACTCTCGGGCAATAAATTCCACAGATTCATGACCCTTTCGAGAGAAGTAATATCTCCCCATCTCTCTCTTAAATTTGCAACTTCTTATCCTAAATATACAAGCTCTCATTTTAGATTGCCCCATGTGAGGAAATATCCTTTCTACATCTACTTTGTCAATTATGTTTAGCATTTTGAATACCTCAATTCAATCTCCTCTTATTCTTCTAAACTTCAGAAAATATATGCCTGAGTTGCTCAATTTCTCTTCATAAGACAAACCCATAATCTCTGGAATCAGTTTAGTGAAGCATGTCTGAACTGCCTCCAATACAACTATATCCCTCCTCAAATCAGGAAACTAACACTGGATGCAATTTTCCAAGTGTAGTCTAACTAATGTCTTGTATAGTTGCAACAACACCTCCCTTCTTTATTTTCTACTCCTTTAGCAATAAATGTCAAAGTTCCACTTGTATTCCTTCTGTACCTGATGTACTTGCACTCTAGTTTTCTGAAAATAGTTTTGTGACAATCTCAGGGACCAGTAATGTTTTGTGTAAAGTAGACCAAACTTGAAATCTCAGGTACTTAAAGAATAAAACCACAAAATACAATAGTTTGAACAAAAATTAATTTTACTCTACAAACTAAGCAAAATAAGATGTTCATTTGGAGAGCTCGTGCAGATACAATGGGCAGAATGGCCTCTTTTTGTACCACAACACGGGTGTGATTCTGTGAGGAAAATTAACCACAAAAATAGATGTTATCCTTCAGTTATACAAGGCATTGGAGAAGCTACTTCTGGACTACAGTGCTCAATATTGGCCCCCATATTTAAGGAAGAACACAAATAGAATTAGAAGCAGTTCAAAGGAGGTTCAAAGAACAACTTGTATGAGTGGGTTGTCTTAGGTGGAGAGGTTTGTCAGGCTGGACTTGTACTTGAGTCGAAAAGTGTGGCGGTGGAAAAGCACAGCAGGTCAAGCAGCATCCGAGGAGCAGGAGACTCAACGTTTCGGGCATAAACCTTTCATCAGGCATGTTGGAGTTCAGACAAGCAACAGCCAAATTGCAATGTATGAATCTTGAGGGAATTTTACAGTGTAAATATGGAAAGGATGTTTCCTTTTGAGGTAGAATCAAGAATCAGGGGTCACTGATTTAAAAATAAAGGGTCACCACTTTACATAGACAAAAGGAGATGTTATTTCAGTCACAGAGGATCATGAATCTTTGGAGCTCTTTTCCTAAAATGGCAGTGGTAAGCAGAGTCTTTCAATATTTTTAAGGCAGAGATGGTTAGATGAGGGAGATTACAATAAACCAGGAAGTGAAAGGTTATTACAGTAGTCAGGAATGTGGAATAATTAGATCAGCCATGATTTTATGTAATGGCTGAACAGGCCTGAAGGTCTGAGTGGTTTACTCCTGCTCCTAATTTGTGCGTTCAGCAAACAATCTAATCCACATGCACATGTGTGAACAAAGAGACCTTCGATTGCAGGTTCATAGCTCCTTGAAAGTAGAATCATGGTAAATAGGATAGTGAAGGAAGCATTTAGTATGCTTTCCTTTATTGGTCAGAGTACGGAATATAGGAGTTGGGAGGTCATGTTGCGGCTGTACAGGACATTGGTTAGGCCACTGTTGGAATATTGTATGCGATTCTGGTCTCCTTCCTATCGGAAAGATGTTGTGAAACTTGAAAGGGTTCAGAAAAGATTTACAAGGATGTTGCCAGGGTTGAAGGATTTGAGCTATAGGGAGAGGATGAATAAGCTGGGGCTGTTTTCCCTGGAGCGTCAGAGGCTGAGGGGTGACCTCAGAGGGTTATAAAATCATGAGAGATATGGATAGGATAAATAGACAAGGTCTTTTCCCTGGCGTTGGGGAGTCCAGAACTCGAGGGCATAGGTTTAGGGTGAGAGGGGAAAGATATAAAGGGACCTAGGGGGCAACTTTTTCATGCAGAATGAACTGTCAGAGAAAGTGG
Organism: Chiloscyllium plagiosum; assembly: GCF_004010195.1. Taxonomy (NCBI): domain Eukaryota; kingdom Metazoa; phylum Chordata; class Chondrichthyes; order Orectolobiformes; family Hemiscylliidae; genus Chiloscyllium; species Chiloscyllium plagiosum. Next base: position 16,226 of record NW_025211814.1, read on the forward strand.
TGCAGGCTGGTACAATTGCAAACATTTAAAAGGCATCTGATGTGTATATGAGTAGGAAGAGTTTAAAAGGACATGGACAAAGTGCTGGCAAATGGGACTAAATTAGGTTGGGATATCGGGTCGGCATGGAGTTGGACCAAAGGGTCTGTTTCCGTGCTTTACATCTCTATGACTGTATGAAATAAATTAAATTCTAACATCCAGAATTAGCATGAGGCAAAAATGAAATAACTAGCAAACACTGGTTGAACAAATCACAAATTGTACATTAAATAGAAGGTAGATGATGGTAAATCCTACAAATCTTTTCAGGAATCCTCTCAGAGGAATCTGAAAATTTATTTTAAAAACTCCCTCAAGACATTTCAGCCTCTGTCCTTCAAGATTACTTTAATGAAGGCTGTATTCTATCTGCATTCCTTGGATGGCAAGACTGGCGTATGGAGGCAGACTGAATCGGTTAGGACTGTACTCATTAGAGTTTAGAAGAATGAGGGAGGATTTCTTGGAAGCTATAAAATTCTAACTGGACTAGACAGGGTAAATGCGGTAAATGTTCCTGATCATCATGGAGTCCAGAACTAGGGGTCACAGTCTCAGGATATAAAGTAGGCCATTTAGGACTAAACTGAGGAAAGATTCCTTCACCCAGACAGTGGTGAGCCTGCGGAATTCTCTGACACAGAAAGCAGTTGAGGGCATTGAATAGTTTCAAAAAGGAGTTAGATGTAGTTCTTAGGGCTCAAAGCATGAAAGGATATGAGGAAAAATGGGAACAGAGTTTTGAGTTGGATGGCCAGCCATGATTAAATTAAATGGTGGACCAGGCTCAAAGGACTGAACGGCTTTCTCCTGCTCCTAGTTCCTTTCCGTTTTTTGTGGGTATGACTCTCACTCAATGGTACATATTTCAGATCTCCTCCCAGAGACAGACCAATGGGTTTTCTTTTCCAGCTGATCTGATCTAGCTACCGCTGAGACTGTGAGACACCATTTTCCAAAGTTTAAAACAGGTACAATCTCAACTTCTCGGCCACACTGTGGCCAATCTCTGCTCCCTTGTCAGCTCTTCAATCTCTTCTCTTAAGACTGCATCCCACTGAGCTCCACAAGGCTGCAATCCACTATCTCTTCATTGGGAACATTCCAGTTTCTTTGAGCAGAACCCAGAATTCATGGAGTTAGCCAACAGCAGTACACAACCATATAGAATCACCACTTTTCATTCTCATTTTCTCTCTCTCTGACAATGACCTTTGCGCTCTTGCTCACAAACTCTTTTGACCTATCAAAACATTCCCAGAGGGTCCTGGCTTAATTACTGGTCAGTATCAAATATAATTAATTTTAGAAGACCCTTTTTCTCTTATATTAAATATCTCTAACTAACCTCCTATTTCCAGCCGCCAACTTCAGAACACACACAGACACATAGAAACAAAGGAAATCAATTTTATCAGAGGAAAAAGTAGTTGAAAATTTCCCACAAGATAAAATTAATATTTTTAGGCTGCTATATCCTCAAAACTTCCATCCGGGGTCAAAAACAAATGGATAACACAGAGGAAATCTACTTCTAAAATTGACATGACATTATTAATTTCATTAAACAAATTACCGCAGATGCTGGAATCTCTGCTGAAAACAAAACATGCTGGAGATCACAGCTGGTCAGGCAGCATCAGTGGAGAGAGAGCAAGCTAAAGTTTGAGTCTCGGTACCTCTTCATCAGAGCTGATGTGAAGTTGGAGGGGGCAGTATTTAAACAACTAGAATTCCTGGCGGAGGGAAGAATGAAGAGAAAAAGTGAGGACTGCAGACGCTAGAGATCAGAGTCAAGATTGTGGTGCTGGAAAAGCACAGCCAATTCTCCTGCCCCTTGGATGCTGCCTGACCTGCTATGCTTTTCTAGCACAACACTCTCAGGCGGGAAGATTACACTACTTCAGGACGGGCATTCCTCGAAGAGACGTGGCAGCCAATAGAAACTAAAAACTTTGTAATTCACATCAAGTAAGCTTTACACAGCGCAGTATACAATTTGAAATGTTAACTTTACCGTCTACTCTCCATTTTTGCTGCTGTCCTCCTCACAGTTTCTAGCATTTTATGCTTTCTTTTAAAAGAAATGCTGGATTTTCTAGATTTTCATGCGGTGTTATTTCTAAATTTTATAAATCACAGTAACATTATATCAGTTTTGAAAAAGCTTTGAGTTGAATCTTCAAAGTACAATATTTGCAATTTTACTTCAAAAGCTGTATAATGTCATTGAGCACTGCATCGAAAACTGATTCAAACCTGTCCAAAACCAAATGTGCCTTTCCAAGGAGCAATTTTTAAACCAACAAATGAATGACTAATTTGATACTATGGTAGATTAGGAGTAAGATTTCTTCATTGCAGTTGGAGTAGGAAAATCAAAAAGCTCATCATTACACCTGGTTTAATAATTTAACTGCCGCTTGTGAAGAAAGTAAATCTTCCTGCTTTTTAATGTCAAGCATGAACTCAAACATGGCAACGAATAATTAGATGGCAGATATCTCACAGTAAAGAAGAATACACAGTTGCAAAAAAGGTTATTTTGCCTATTAGGCATTTTATTTTTAGAATCTACAAAATTATATATATTTCACCTTCTTAGGAACAATCCTTCAGCTTTGTTCTTCTCTCACCATGGCTAATGAAGCAAATCTCCACCACATGCATTCAGCTTTGTCTCCTATTGCAGTCAGGAAACAATTGAGAACCACCAGGATCCATACGAGCTCCTGAAAAGCACGCATGCATGAAGTCCCATCTTGGAGTTGTTGAACAAATATTTTGGATCTGTTTTCACTATTGAAAATAATACTGGACTACAGGATAGTTATGAAGTTAAAATTGAATCCATTGATTCAATAAGCAGCATTAAATAATTGGTATGGTGGCTCAGTGGTTAGTACTGCTGCCTCACATCACCAGTGACCTGGTTTCAATTCCAATCTTGTGTGTGTGGAATTTGCACATTCTCCCTGTATTGTCCGAGGATGTGCAGGCTAGATGGATTAGCCATGGGATTTGGAGGGACAGGGTAGTAGTCTGGGTAGGATGCTATTTGAAAGGTCAGTGTGGACTTGATGGGTCAAATTGCCTGCTTCCACACTGGAGGGATTCTATGAAATGGATGTAAAGTTTGAAGTGCTTAGGACTATAATAACTAAAGCTGACCAGCTTTAATACTAAACACCGCAGCATAACGTTTCCACGGTACAATATTTTTGAATGCCGTCATACTGCTTTCTAATGTTCCTAGTTTTCTGAAGTAGTGAATGAAATAAAGTTATGCCCATGCACAACAAATTGCACCTATAATGTCCTACAAAAATACTATTTTGTTCAACCATTCACAACAAAGCTTTCATGAATTAATGCTGAGTGCACTTTCTATACCTTGGCATTGGCCTTGCAGTTTAACTGTATCAGACATTGCACAGGCTCTTATGTACAAGGTCAAAGTCATCTTGTGTGAATGTACACACACATATAAACAGGCACAGAGTGAGGAGATGGATAAGCAATTACTTCAAACCAACTACATGTACAAAATACATGAATGTTATGGGAAGATGACGGCCTACTGGTATTATCGCCAGACTGTTAATCCAGAGACCTAGGTAATGTTCTGGGGACGCAGGTTCCACAGATAGCGGAACATCAATAAATAATCCAGAATAACAACCCTGATGATGATAAAACCATTGTTGATTATCAATAAAACCCCACCTGGTTCACTAAGAACCTTTAGGGAAGAAAACTGCCATCTTTACCTGGTCTGATTTACATGTGACTCCAGACCCACAGCAATGTGTGTGACTCTTAATTACTCTCTGGGCAATCAGGGATGAGTAATAAATGTTGGCCTACCTGGCAAGACCCTTATCCTGTGAATGAATAAAAATTAGTCAAACATCATGTACCCCTCATAAAACCATGCTGACTCTGCTGGATTATATTTGGACTTTCCAAATGTCCTATTATTACTTCCTTAATAATAGATTTCAAAAATTTCCCAATGATGCATGATAAACTAACTCGAACAAATTTTAAAAACTGTTTTGTGTAAATATTAGTGTGCTACAATTGAACAGACCTACTGAAGATTGGAAGATGCATACTAAAGGACATTATAAGAAAGGAACATGCTAATGTGATATTAAGGCCAATTATCCTCATCACAATTGGCTGCGAAATTGTTGATATCATGGTCAGTCAATCTAAATAGCTGGCTCCAGTTATGGTGCATTTATTGCTGTTGTATAAAGGTGGAAGGGTCAAAAAAAAGCTAATATTGAAAAGTGCCTTAAGCATCACCACACCATGTGGACTGACTGGGAGGACAGCCGAAAATCTCAATCTGAGTCCTCCTCATGGTCACTCCGATAATGTCTATCATACCAGCATAATTTGTAATTAGCTGGCAATATACAATATTTTACATCTTGTTTAAGACAGATGCTTCTTCATGTTAGACTGGCATGTGGGTTTCCTCTAACACATCAGACAAAGGGGGCTCCATCGATCTCTACCCTGGCAGAGGATGGTGGCAGCAAACTGGACCCATGGTCAGCCACATAACATGATTGTCAGAGATAAGGATATCTCATACTCTGATAAACAAAGTGCATTTTGATTGTCAATAACTTGACGCGTTTTCTAGCAGTTCAGTCAAAATATCTCCACTCGCGGTAGGAGTCATGAGAGACTGCCCAGTTTCTGGAAAGATCTACAATAATGCACAAATTGTATCTGATAGCTTCTGCTCGATGGAATGTTACTGACCTCTCTGGTACTTTTGCTGCTAGCCCTTAATTGGAAGAGAACGGATGAATTTGGCTGCTGCATGCCTTAACTGAATAAATTTCCACCTGTGTAATGGTTTCCTGCCCGTTGGTTTGGAGTCTGCTCTTCACAAGGTGTTTGAAATGCTACTCATTTGCCAAGCTTTCATATCAAGCTTGGCTACCTCCTCTTTGGTCTCGTCTTACATGTCATGTCAACAATACATTTCTGCTTAAAGTCTTTATCTTTTGCACCTGCACTTTGCTCAGTAATGTCTGCCAGACTGATTTTGGCATCTGGGGTGTGTTTTGTTTTCCTCTGTAGTCACAAGCACACATAAATAATGAAGCTTGGTGCAGAATGACCTTCTTAACCAGATCAGATGCAAATGAAAGATAAACATTTCCTTCAAAGGTTTGAGCACAAAAGACTATCGGCTCTGCTGGCATAGGTGATGTGATTCTCAAATGGCCACTGAACTACTGAGTGCCCCTCTATCTCATTCAACAGAGCTCTTACTTATTTAACTCAACTAAAACGCAATAAAGATCCTGCTTATCCACATTAACTGAATCATACATGAGAATATTTCTTATCATTTATCGTTTTAAATCTTGCGAGAAATCCAGGCAAATGAAGAACTATAATGACTCAATACGGTCTGAGTAACACTTTTGATTGATAAGAAATAATCTAGCTCACTAGGTCACAACCCTGTTGCTGAGTCTGAGGGTATGGGTTCAAGCTGCTACTACTTCAGGACTTGTTGCGTTCAGCACAATTGCTAATCAGTCTGTTTATCCTTCAACACTTTTTTCATTTTACCCCACCGAAAGGGCAAAGAAAGTGTGTGAAGAAACCAAAAGGAAAACTCTCCAATTACTCCAGAAGCTCCTAGCATAATTAAAGTAAAATATTATTTCTCAACTTCAATAACCCTCTGTGTAGGCACACTGGCTCAGCCACAGTGATCTAAAGCATAAGACATGAACATAGAGTTAGCTTCTACGGAGACAAAAAAGGAATGGTTTTGATTCTCAGGAAGAATTGGGTATTTTAGTAAAATATCATACTGCATTTCTTGAATTTTCCACAATCAAGGATAATACTTTTACTGCATCGACAGAAAACTTATTATCTTGGGACTCACACAGACTCCCAATTCACCCATGTAACTGGCTTGCTTCAATCTTAGCCTTTTCAGAAGGTGGAATTACTGATGTGACACACCAAATAAAGACCCTAAATAAGGGTGACACCTGTTGGAAGAAACACTGCTAGAAAATGCTAAGCTATACCCAATATGTGCTTGAATTATAGAAATGAATAAAATTCTTCGCTGCTCAGCGCAAACTCAGAAAATTACTCTTTAAAGTCAAATAACCACAAGTTTGTGTCTGAATGCAGCAGATACCCCAGAAACGCTGACAAAATGATCAATGATCAATACTGCATACTGAGCCACTCTACAAGCTCTGCATGCACTTGAAACCCACGGTGTTGTCTAATAATTAGACACAGTTGATTTTAACATATTTGTGTCACTTCTAATGTTTAGAATGAAGTAGTTTGTGCAAGCCAATAATCATGAAGCACTGTGGAGTCAGTCTAAAGCTTTTGTATCTAATTCTAAGATACAATGGTTCCTGGAATACTTTGGCATGTGAGGCACATTTCAATCTAGTATCAATCCCTCGTCCTCGCATTACCTGGCAATCTCTCAGGTCTGATGTTTATCCATCTCATTTTTCTTTGGTCTGCTGAACGGTCACAGTGAATTCAATACAGGCAAAAAATTGTGAAGGTTTTCATTGCTCATCTGCCTCTCTGACATTGCTTCTTCCAAGAGGTAATGAATATGATTCAAACAAATTAAGAATCCATCACAGAAGCATAGCCCGATATTCATGGGGAAGGAATGGATGAAGGCAAGGATGAGCAGGTGGAGTTGGTTAACAGACAGGCCCAGATATGTTTCCTGATGAAGGGCTCTTGCTCAAAACGTCAATTTACCTGCGCTTTGGATGCTGCCTGACCTGCTGTGCTTTTCCAACAACACACTCTCCACTCTGATCTCCAGCATCTGCAGACCTCACTGTCTCCAGATATGTGACTATCGGGGAGTCCCAGCCAGCAAGCCATCCATTCAATGTTTTGGAACTGTTTCACTGCCTCAATCATCCAGATAGTGAGGCCTCCTGGTTGCCAGCCTTTAATACTAGGCCACAGTTTGGGATGGGGGGGGAGGCTTAGGGATTGAGCATGGTGACAGGGAGAGGTGGGGATCAAGACAGCCAACAAAGTATAAGAATTGAGAGCTGGTCAGAAAGGAGATGTCAAAAATGGGAGGATTATATTGCTGTACATGAGGAGAGAGGGAGCAGCACATTGCCTCCTGCAACTTCAGAGAAACAAACTAGATGATCTCAGGGAGGGAGATACTCCTATTCCTTGTGGTCAACAGGTCAGGCTGGAGAGAGACTTGTCAGTTGTAAGACTGAAACCTGGGAAACGCAAACATGTACATAGAACATAGAACATAGAACAATACAGCGCAGTACAGGCCCTTTGGCCCTCGATGTTGCGCCGATCCAAGCCAGGCTGGAGAGAGACTTGTCAGTTGTAAGACTGAGACCTGGGAAACCCAAACATGTGACATCCTATTGGAATAACAAGACGAACCTTAGGCACACAGCCGTTTTCAAATATTTTAATGACCAAGTTGTCTTCAGGATGTCTCCCAAACCTGCCTTAATTCAAACTAGAAATAGGAAAATTGGAATTAGCTTTGGATCAGGACTTGCGTATGCTGCAGTCCAGATAAGTGGGTCTTCATCGCAGATCTTAATGTTTAGAAACCTTTGCCAATATGAGTAATGCCAAATTAATTGGCATTTAAATTAAAACAACAAATTGGTTCATTACCCTAGTACCTCTAAACTGAGCAATGGCAATAAAGGTTATCAATTAGCCATGATCTCATTGAATGCTGGAGCAGACTCGATGGGCTGAATGACCTACTTCTGCTCCTACATCTTATCGTTACCGTGGACACACAAGATCTTTGGGGTCAGAGAGGTGAGCTGGTAGACAGGGCCTTGGTCATATCCTCATCTGAATGTGTTCCTGGAAACGTAAACTTAACGACAGCTTGGTAGAATGAATATTGATGCTGCAGATTTTCTGCAGAGAAGTGTCAAGTGACACATTGGGCAGAATAGGGCTGAATGATGTGAGCTGTGGCAAAAACAAATATGGGGGATACAATGAGACATCACTTCTCAATGTCAGGAGAAACTCGTACATTTTCAAACAAAGTCCCAGGCATCAAAATGAGATTCTCACTAGACAGCAACAAGATGTCTGTGCATTGGGATAATTGCTCATGATTATCCTCATTTATATGCAGCATTCAATTCTACCATCCGCCCTGGGGAAACTAGTCTTCAGCAATTCTCGACACAAGAGTCAAAGTGTGTACTGGTAACCTCAGCGCACTGCTTGCTCCTCCAAACCATCATCTTGGACACCCAGCAATAATGTCTCAGGGCAGCCTCCAGGACCCCAGCCACACACACCATATATCATGGAATTTCTCAGACCTGAAGAAATCGCTGAAAATGGGCTCTCCAGGAGTAAGCTGGAGCCTCTTAGTCTTTTGTGCATTTGCTTTTGACAACTGTAAATAAAATCCCACGTTTGGAATTATCTGAATGTTCAACTGTCAGTGATGGTGCCCCACTGGACAATGGAATGGGCTTTAGGGACAGAGTAGCAGTGACTTCAAGAGGGCGGTGGGATCAGGTGTCGCTGGGCACTGGTAAGCTGTGTGGCCTGGGCTTAGACAGTGACTGGGCAAGAAAGGGGAACCGAATGTACCAGGAATTGTTAGCATAGCCAGCTATGCACTAGAACCATCATGCAGTTGGGGGGATTACATGTGAAAGGCAT
>NW_025211815.1:0-25000 GCF_004010195.1 Chiloscyllium plagiosum
CAATTACAGCATTTAAAAGTCATCTGGATGGGTATATGAATAGGAGGGGTATGGAGGGATATGGGCCAAGTGCTGGCAAATAGGATTAGATTAGGTTGGGAAGTCAGGTCGGCATGGATGAGCTGAACTGAAGGATCTGTTTCCGTGCTGTACATCTCAATGACTCTATCATGAGCCCTCAATGTTGTGTGTAATTATTGTTCAAGTCTTCCTGTGATGGTGATGGAGGTAAGCTGAATGTGTGGAAAAAAACTGTAACTACAGGGTTGGATCAACAGGCTTCTGGCAATCCATTGTTTACAGGAGTTCAGTTTATTTCATCATTTTTTTTCCTCCCACACGATTTGCTAACACCAACTCCAGAATGTACTTTGTTAAAATTGCATAGGTTGCTTCTACATACCAGATTTTGAAGGCTGCTTTTGCTGTTAGTAAAAAACCACAAGCAGTGTAACGTACTGAGGTGAATTTCTCTTTCCCATAAAGGTGAAGGATGTTTGCGCAAGCAAAAGGAACATCTGGGCTTTCAGTATTGGCACCAAGTGCTTCCAGCTCAGTTTTGGAGTGATTGAATGTTTTTCATATGATGATCAAAATTAGGAGCCATTCAACTTATCACACCTACTCTGCCATTGATCAATATCTAAATGATTACTGAATAATAGTCTTCAACCCTATCGAAGATGTGTTCACTGGATCGACACAGGTCCCATTTCTAAAACCCGTATGTCCTCTTCAATATGAGATTGCTAAATTGGTGCAAATCTCTGTCAAATATACATGAACCTATATTTGGAACTTGAGATTGTTGAAGCCGTTTCTTTAGAACTTTTACAGTTTACAGAGAGGAACTTTGATTAGTTTTGGTACCAAAGTGAAGATCCAGTTGAGCAGTCTCCTCTGCTACAGAGTATATTGTTCTGGTCTAAAGGTAAAACGATCACTTAACAAGTAAAAGTTGCTTTCGAGGATCTGGCCTCAGGACCGTAACAGAAAATGTCAAAATTAGGACATTCATGTAATTTGATGGATGCCAGTCTTCTGGTAGTAATTGGAGAAGCTACATGTAGCTCAATCAGCCTCACTGAGACAACGAAGTTCAAAACTGAAAAACCATGCCGTTTACATGGTCAAGACAACATTGTGAAGGGCAAACAATCCTTCCTCATCTTTTGCAAACTGCATCCTAGCTCATGTCTTCTAGCACTCTCATCTGTCATATTTCTGGTTTGAACTGCCCTCACTTGGTTCCATTCTTCCATCCAGTCAGTCCCAGTAGATAGATAACCTGTAATGGTTTCTCTTTCTGCTCTCTATAACTTCTGCAGTCTCCTAAAGACTTTTCCTTGCCCCCACCCCCTTGTATTTCTCATATATCATTTCCTTTAACCAAACATGGAAGATCGAAGGTATTGGTTTTGATCCCTGCCACAAACTCCCTTCCTGAACCACTGACTACTCACTTTCTTTTCCTGACCATCACTTGGGGCCAGGATATCCTACTTGACTTCAAGAAGAGCTCTGACTGTTAGTGCCATCACCAAGAGCGACTACGTTCACAACCATAATTTGGCCTGTCTCCACTCATCAGTTGAAACCCTCAGCCATGCTGTTCTTACCTCTAGATTTGAGCATTGAGTGCTCTCCAGCAAGCTTCTCCCATCCTCCTCCCTCCATAAACTAGATCTCACCAGAAACCTTGCTGCCTCTATACTCTCAGCTACCAAATCCAATTCTGAAAATGTATTGCTGGAAAAGCGCAGCAGGTCAGGCAGCATCCAAGGAGCAGGAGAATCGACGTTTCGGGCATGAGCCCTTCTCTTGCTCCTTGGATGCTGCCTGACCTGCCGCGCTTTTCCAGCAACACGTTTTCAGCTCTGATCTCCAACATCTGCAGTCCTCACTTTCTCCTACCAAATCCAATTGCCTATCACTCCTGTGCTTGATGACCTACATCAGCTCATGGAAGAGAAAATGAGGACTGCAGATGCTGGAGATCAGAATCAAGAGTGTGGTGCTGGAAAAGCACAGGAAGTCATGCAGCATGTGAGGAGCAGGAGAATAGCCGTTTTGAGCATAAGCCCTTCATAAGCCCTGATGAAAGGCTTAGGCTTATGCCCGAAACATTGATTTTCCTGCTCCTTGGATGCAGCATGATCTGCTCTGCTTTTCCAGCACTAAACACTCGGACCCTACATCAGCTCATGGTCCAGTAACACCTTCATTTAAAGATCTCAATCCTGTTTTCAGGCCACTCCATGTGTATCCCTTTCCTTTCTTTTTAAACATCCCCAGCACACTCTCTGCATTTCTCTAATTCTCTCCTCTTGCTTACCTCTGATTTTAATTGTTCTGCTATTATCCATGCTTTCTTGTGCCTAGGGCTTTAACTCTGGAAATTCCTTCCTACATCCCTTGAGCTATAATTGCCATTAAAACCTTTTTTAATCTATCGCCTTGACTAAGCCTTTGGTCATCCATCCTAATATCTCTAAATCACTGATTCCCAACCTTTTCAGTATAAAGGCATATAAAATGAGCCAAATTCCATGGCATGCCTACTGCATGCACAATATTGGATGTGTATGCATGTGCAGCTCTGGATACTCATATGTGCTCAGTTGGTAGGGGTGCCTGGTGTCAGCCAAATCTCTTTCAGTAATAGACACTAAGGTTCTGGAGGAGATCGTTAGTATGAATGTGGCTTTGACGCATGGTGTTGCTTCCTGAAACGTTTGCAGCACACATCTTTCTGCAGCATGCTAGTTAAAAACGTTGATCTATATGGCTCACGGTCAAAATTTGTTTGAATACACACTCTTATTGGGCGATGTTTCATGATAAAAAGGGTACAAATTAAAGAGTTGTTTTAATAATGCTTTCACTGGTTATTTAGACTCTCACTCCACCCCTTTGCTTTGTGCGCGCCCCCACCACAACCTGCTTCATGAGAGATACTCAAGACTGGATGATACGAGGGCACCTGCTGGTTTAGTGTGATAGTCAGAAGTATGGGACTGCTTATCTTGTTTGGACTGTGGTACTGGTCTTAGGAAGGAAATGCATTGGTCAGACCAAATTTGGAGTATTGAGTGCCATTCTGGGCACCTTATTTAAGGAAGGCTGTTAAAGCCTGACAAGAGTGCAAGGCAGATTTACGAGAATGAGACCAGGAATGAGATTTTAGATACAAAGAAAGATTGGAGAAATTGGGCTTATTCACCTTGGAGCAGCGAAGGTTAAGAGATGACTTTACTGAAGTGTTCAAAATTTTGAAGAATTTTGACAGGGGAAAGAGGATATTCAGTTTCCACTAGTTAGTATGTCATTATCTGGGGACTCTCAATTTCGAGATTTGCTGTACGAGAGCGAAGAATGAGATGAGGGTTAGGGTTTAGAATGTGCTGCCTGGGAGAGTGGTGGAGGCAAATTCCATTGGAGGTTCCAAAGGAGCTGGAAATATAAAGGTGAAAGTAATGAAACCAAAGGGCTGGAGACTGGAACTAGCTGCATAGCTCTTTTGGGAGCTGGTACAGATGCGATGGGCTGTATGCCCACACTGTGTACTGTCAAGTTCTGTTTTTCTATTGCAATCTATGTATTTAATTACTTTCTTGCTTCCCTTAGTGCTTTGTAAAATATTTGTACTGTTTTGTACAGTGGTCAGGGAATTTACAGTCGGAACCATTTGGTTTGAAGTACAATCAGTATATTTGTGCAAGGCTGTCATTGATTAGGAAAGGTCGCCACTGTTATTTCACAAGTTGCTAAACCCCTCTGTTCATTCAGCTTCTTGTACTTTGTCCATGCGTGACAAAGTGTGTATTTACTGAGATAAGATGTGTTTACAAGAACAACAGACTGTTTGATTGCCTTTAAATGGACAAGGCTGATATATATATGTGACAAGGTGTGAAGTTGAAATCTATCTTCATCATAAAATACACTTTCTCAAGAAAATATTTGACTGATTAGACAAACCGTGCCTGCATGTAACTGGTACACCAACACCTCTATGCACATCAATTTGCTCTTCATAGTATGATTTTAGTGTAATGTTACCTTGGGGAAACAAGTCTGTTTCTGAAATGAATTCTTGCAGACAATGTACTTTACTTTTTCGTTGGCCTGTTAAGCAAATTTCTAGCAATTTTATAGGTTTGTTTATTTTTGAGTGATTGACATTTAAGACAATATGTCATGTTTGTATGCAGAAAGAAAGCATTGTACAATTTGTTTCTTCTGACATGTTGTCGGAATTGGTCAGTTTATTGGTAATCCTGATTTAAAATGGCAAGCTCCCAAAGTACAAGATCAACTCAGATTTGTTTCCCCTTCTCATGTATTTCCACCCCATCCACAAACTTGCATCTGAAGTTATTTGCCATAGCCCAATTGGTCATTCACTGGATGTTATTCCATACTTAATATAATGAAGAGTGGAGCCTAACTTCAGCAAACTGTCATTCAAGCTTGTGCATATTTCTATAAGATTATCTAACATTTAAGTCTCAGGTACAATGGATCTTCTGCTTGCAAAATCTCCTGTAATTTATACCTATTCAATTTTTGGGCGTTCCTCGTTGTGGCTTGATGGCAGTACTATGCACACTGCTCCCAAGTGTGGACTTAAATAACCTCATTATAGTCATTCTTCCAGATATATATCCTAGAATTCTTAGCTTTACTTCTGTTGCCTCAATACAATGTCTAGACTTGGATTGTATAAATCCAAGTTTACCTTGGAAAACTCAATCTGTGGCGTCAGTCACTAGAATAAATGAAGCCCTCCCCTCAGCATATGGTGGAGATTTGCACACAAACCTTTTAAATGATATAATTCAAAAGGGGTACTACTAGTGCCTTCCCACATGATTTGAATTGGATATTTGTACCTCATCCTTCAAATGTTTTGGTAACGTGTGCCAGATAAAAATTTAAATTGTTTTCTTTCAAGGCTTGTGAGCTCACAGAGCAACACTTACCAGCCATGTATTTCCTCACGTCCGTGGGTTGATGTATTTTTTAAGACGAAAATCACTGAACTACTTCAGTGTATTCTCATTTAGTACCTAGTGATAGCTCGCCTTTGCAAATTTCTATTTAAAACCTGACTGCGTTTGCATGTCTTTCATCTGTGATGATTTGACACAAAGTACAATCAGCTAACCTCTTGCCAACCCACAAAATTGAGCTTTTCAGCATAAGTTCGGTGTTTGGATAATAAGCTATTGAAACAAGCTAGCAATTGTAACAGTTTTGAAGGAAATAACACCTTTCATATTGTTTTTTTATTTACAAAATCTGCTTTGAAACAGATTCTTAAAAATAATACTTTTTTGTGGAAAATGGTTAAAACGCTGAAAGATGGCAATGTTTGTTTACTGTGATTAATCTGGGATTCCATTTCATTGTTCCTCTCACTGTTCATTTAACTACCACTCAGATCCTTTTCGATTGCAATGCAGGACTCCTAAACAGGTTAATTAATCCTCTGTTCTTTCAACTTTGTTTCTCGTTACTCTGTTAGATTCTACCCTGTTCCCAGAAATCTATCCATTCGACACCATCTTAAATATATTGCACTGCAATTCCTAAAACAGCCCAATTGCAGGATTTGCCAAGTCAATATAAAATGCTCTGACAAAATATTTCTCAGCACCTGATGTCACAAGGCTGACCATGCCAACTGCTTGAGTATTGGTGAGCTGCTTTCTTATTTTGTAATGATAAAATACTTGGACAATGATTTTTTGATTTAATTTTTTATTGTCACGTACCTAGATACTGAGAGAAGTTTTGTTTTGCGTGCAGTACAGGCAGATCATACCATACAAAGTGTATTAGGATAACCGAACAGCGTGAGGAATACAATGTTACAGCTAAAGACAAGGTGTGCAAAGAGATCAATGTTAAATTTGAAATTTGAGCGGTCCATTCAGAACAGCGGAGAAGAAGCTGTTCTTGAATTTGTTGGTATGTGTGTTTTAAGCTTTTGTATCTGCTGCCTGACGGAAGAGATAATAACCGGAATGGGAGGGGTCCCTGATTATATTGGCTGTCTTTCCGAAGCAACGAGAAGTATAGATGGAGTTTGGAAGGGACTTGGTCGATTTATTGACTGTCGAGCTGCTGGTTACTTCTGTGAATTGCAGCTTTCTATTTCTGGTTATATTTCTGTCTCTCACATTGTCCACCCAGCATGGCAGGAAGTGCATGTCCGACAAAAGTGGTAAAGGTAAAATGAACCCATTGCCTGAAAATATCCCATTGGGTTATATAGAAGGATGTCAGTGTGGGAGGCCATCTTTCCCATTGATCATTTGCAGGGCTACTCCAAGTTTTAGTAATTCCCTTAGCAGAACCTTGGAATATGCCAGCTCTTGGTCTTCAACACTGACTAGAAAATCAGCAAGATTCTGATACCAGTCCAGGTGCCAGTATTGTTGTACCTAATTCAAGGCAAGATTTCATGAACCTGTTGTATGAAACCAGAAAATGCATATTCTGATTATGCAGTGAGATGTTCCAGGATTCCGAAGATGTTAAAATTGCACACGTGTAATTTTTATGTGAATGCAATAATCTCAAAGCTATATTGTAGTCAATGGATTAATTCAGATTTATGCATTGTAGCTTGTGAATTAGACTTTTTTTAAGACAGGATCACATGTTTTAATATTTAATTCAGCACAAATTGAGATTAAATTATTTTGCCGATTAGATAAGTGAATCATGCAGATAGAGCTTTGTTCTCTTTCTCCCTGTCCTCCACTCAAAAGAGGAGTAGATATGTAGAGTTAGATAATAGTGCTGTGATTAAAGCTCAGCTTTCACAACAGATTAATGATAGCATGCACTTTGCAGAGTTGACATTATAAAATATCCCGAAGTGCTTTATAAGAGCATTTACAAAACACTATTTGATTGCGAGGAATTCCAAAACTTTGTTTAGGGATTAAATATAGAAAGATTTCTGTATCTTTTTTTAACATACATGTATATTTTTAAACAACTGCCCTTGAGATACTCACTGTGCTCATCTCTACCAGATGAAGATTAGGGCCCTGTGAAGATGCACGCAAACAATTTAACCTCTAGAGGAATTAAAAAATACTTTGTCCAAGATAATACTGAAGTTGCATCTGATTGAAGCTTTAGTAGGTTTCTTGAGGATAGATAAGATGGTGCACGTCTCATGAAATGCTGGCCCTTTACAGAAGTTTAGTTGTGTATCTTCTCTTGAAAATGAATGATATTAAAGATGGGCTGTATTTAAGAAAGGAGCTGAGATTGGTTGTACATGTACACTTGGTAAGTCTTGGAATGATCTGTAAAATGCTGTAGTGGGGATCAGGATTTGGTTAAAAGGCAGAAATGATGAACATAGACAAAACATATATAATGGGAGAAGTCAATGAATTCAAATACGTACACAGGACCAGAAGAGTCGGAAAATTCTCTATCCCAAACGCAATCGAGGCTCTGTCTTTGGTCCACTACACTGTTTCAATGAACCTTAGAAAGAGTATCTCTTTGGGCACTTTACGACTTGCTGACTTTAATGGTGTCCAGAACAGTGTGATACCTATGGGAGGACAATGTGGTATGAGAGTAGATGAACAGGTGTTTTTGCAGTTTTTTTTCTTTTAAATTTGTCAGTTAAGTCACTTTAAATCATGGTTTTTCTTAAATTGTTCAGAACAAAGACAATTTTCTGGATCTTAAATTTTCTGGATCTTAGATTTTCATGCTACAAAAGTAGCTTTGTAGCACATGCAGCATCAATTTCATCAACTATATTAGAAATATTAACATTGCAACAATAAACCTGTTCCTTGAATCCTGGGGTTTCTCTTTACCCAGTGTGCATACACATAACTGGAACAGGCTTAATATAAAATCTTAAGGAGCTTCTGGAATTGATGAGCTCTGCCTTAACCATTTTTTCACATTTCCCATTTTAGTGCTGTGTGCACTCTGAACTTTTTCTCTCATTTTTCTCTCATCACACCTTCTGTCATCGATATAAATCACTTCTGTTCTTTAAACCATTTCCAGATTCCAATCTTAGCACGGAGACATTCCCTTTTTCTGTTTTTTTGCTTTTTGTTAATCTGCGATATCTTTGGTCTGAGGGAAAGTTGCAGATCTGATACACCAATTATCTCCTGTTTGCTGAACAGATGCTTATCTAAGCTACTGTTATTTACAACTGTTCCAGTTTCTGTTTCTAATCACCAGCATTTTGTTTTTTAGTTTTCTATTTGTCCTCTGAAATAATAATGTAGTTTTCACGGAGTGCTGCTGTTCTCCTATGTACCTGTTTAATTTGGGACGTGCCAACCTCTTCTGGCAGTTCAATTATGTGTTCAAGTCCTGCTGGGGCTAATTGAAAAGTTGGGAGTTCTATTTGTGTTTCAGATAGCATTTCTATTTTAGCCAATGCCTCCAAAAAAAAGGTGATTTAGCTGCCCACACATCTTATAGTTGTCACTCCTTTCACTGGAGCAGAATGGCTGTCTTATACTTTCATATGTGACTTTACCTTGAAGATTGTTCATTGTGTCATTAATATAATTTATAGAACAGCATTTCTGTTCAACCCTGCTGTAATTCTTGTCAATATTTGTAATTTCCTTTCCACTTTGTAACTCTACATTGTTCCCTGTAGTTGGTGGCCTTTTGATTACACTGAGCAATGTAATTGCATCTTTTATCTCTCGTCGAACAGGTTCTGAGGTTGACCCCTCTGGGACAATCCCTCTCTGCACTGCAATATTATCCCTAATAAGATATTAATATTTCTTCTCCTTTATTTTGTTTATTGAACACCTGGTATCCAGGAAAATTTCATATCGTGCTGGCCTTCTTTGAGCCAAGTCCTCCGGTGCCACTATTTAAGCAAGGTGGCAAGGAAAAGCCAGTGAGCTAGAGACTGGTGAGCCTGATATTGGTAGTGGGCAAGTTATTGGAGGGAATCCTAAGGGACAGGATTTGCATATATGTGGAAAGGCAAGGACTGGTTAGGGATAGTCAAATGGCTTTGTGCATGGGAAATCATGTCTCACTAACTTGATTTTGTTACTTCTTCAAACAAAAACTCAGGATTGATGAGGGCAGTGTGGTGGATGTGATCTATATGAACTTAGGTAAGGTGTTTGGGTCCACTGTTCATCATCATTTGTATAAATGATTTAGATGTGAACACAGGACGTATGGTTAGTAAGTTTGCACATAACACCAAAATTTGAAGTGTCATGGACGGTGAAGAAGGTTACCTCAGAGTACAACGTGACCTTGATCAGATGGGCCAAGGAATTGCGGATGGAGTTTACCTTAAATGTGAAGTGCTGCATTTTGGAAAGGCAAATCAAGGCAGGGCTTTTACACTTAATGGTAAAGTCCTGGGGAATGTTGCTGAACAGAGACCTTGGAGTGCAGGTTCATTGCTCCTTGAAAGTGGAGTCGCAGGTAGATAGGATAGTGAAAAAGGCGTTTGTTATGCTTGCCTTTATTGGTCAGATCATTGAGTATAGGAGTTGGGTGGTCATGTTGTGGATGTACAGGGAATTGGTTAGGCCACTTGGAATACTGCATGCAATTCTGGTCTCCATTCTATTGGAAGGATGTTGAGACTTGAAAGGGTTCAGAAAAGATTTACAAGGATATTGCCAGAGTTGGAGGATTTGAGCTAAAGGGAGAGGATAAATAGGTTGGGGCTGTCTCCCCTGGAATATTAGAGACTGAGGGGTGACTTTATAGAGGTTTATAAAATCATGAGGGGCATGGATAGGGTAAATAAACAAGGTCTTTTCCCTGGGTTGGGCCAAGTCCAGAACTAGAGGGCATAGGCTTAGGGCAATAGGGGAAAGATTTAAAAGGGACCTAAGGGGCAACATTTTCCCCAGAGTCGTGCGTTTATGGAATGACTGCCAGAGGAAGTGGTGGAGGCGAGCACAACTGCAACATTTAAGAGGCATCGGGATGGGTATGTGAATAGGAAGGGTTTGGAGGGATATGGGTCGAGTGCTGGCAAACGATTAATTTAGAATATCTGATTGACATGGACGATTGGACTGAAAGGTCTGTTTCCGTGTTGTGCATCTCTATGATGCTGTAACTTACACCTTTGGACATGATTGATTGCTCTAATTTGAAAGGTTTTTGATCTGGAGTATTTACCATAAACATTTGGCTCAGTTTATATCAACAGTGCAACTCCATATGGAGGGAAGTGACAATATCTCAACCAAACCAAATGTTGCATAAAGCTTAGAGCTGTTTTCTGCTGAGATGGCCTCTGATATCAGGATGTGATGCAGTGTAATAAATAAGTTTTAAATATATAGTAACACTTGTTACATCAATTCAGTCTTTCAATCTGTGCACCATTAAGAGTATTCCTGTGTTTATTGGCTGCTCCATAATTACTCCATTAAACTAAATTTTAGTTTTGGCCTAAAGAACAGTTCTATTCTTTGAGCAGACAGGATTTGATGGGTATGTCGGTAACTGATAAAACATAACTTTATTTAAATGGGTCCTTGATGGTGAAATATATTTCCCCAGTTGCCAGTTTTGCTTCTAAGAAATTGCTGTATAAACAAGAGTAAAAACTCTTGATGTGATGGGCCCAGATTGATCAACAATCTTGTCAAAATATTTTGTAAGAAGAAACTACTTATGTCCAGATAGCTTTATGATTGGAAGTCTTGAAGAAGTGCATATTGATAAAGGACCAGTTTCCTTCACCTGGGGCCTTGAAAATATCACTTTATTGTATAACATTTGCTGGAGGCATGCTCCTGGGACCTCTCATTATTTTTTAACATTCTGTTTTATATCTGTTTCTGCATGTGTTTCTCATTAATTGGCTTGAATGGATGTTGGCCTATTTGATGAAATAAAAAAGGGCATGAGAATGGCTTTGAGAGAAAATGAAAGAATTCATATTAAATCTTAATTGAATAATGTTGATTATAAGGACTTTGGTATAATTTAATTCCAATCAAAATGCTGAAGTGGTGGGTAGAACCTATCAGAAGCAAGTGTCTTAGAACAATCAAAATGCTAAGAGGTGATCACTCCAAATATATGGCCAGCATCCTGGAGCTGTGAACACTAAATATTTGTTATAATAGCATATGTCCCTCATTCATAATGACCATGCTAATGTAACAAGACCATTTGTTCATGGTAGAAGGGTGCACTAATAGATGTGCAGGCCTTTAATATTGAATATCTGAAACTTAAGATAATTTTCTTCAAGACAGGGGCAACTTTTTCACACACAGGGTAGTGCATGTATGGAATGAGCTGCCAGAGGAACTGGTGGAGGCTGGTACAATTACAGGGATAAGTGCTGGCAAACGGGACTAGATTAGGTTAAGATATCTGGTCGGCATTGACTAGTTGGACCGAAGGATCTGTTTCCATGCTATACGTCTCTATGACTCTATAGGAAGATGGGTTGCCTGTTGATCCCTCTAAATCACATCTTGCCTTCACAGTAGCAAGGTGATGTAGCTAAAAGCCTTTCGTTTTTGCTGTCCAATCAGCACAGCATTATTCCATACTACAGATCTGAGTCTCTATTCACAATTACAGTGAATTAGTGAAAGGATTTCAGCTGGCACCAATTTTGAATGAGGCAGGGTCTTGTGCAACGATAGTATCCCTACCTCTGATCCAGGCGTTCCAGCTTCAAGTTGCACCTTGTGATGGCTATGGAGATGTGTTGTGATGTCTGAGAATGTTGACTTTAAAAATACTGTTTTAAACACTATAGATTTAAGAAACACTAACAGTTCTCCTTAAAGGTCTAATCTAATAAATTGATTTAAAATAGTAATTCTAGAACTGTTATTGGAATAATGTTTGCACATGGAGTGATAAATAGATGTTGGGTGTGTTGTGCAAGTAGCATACAGTGGTTCAAGACCACTTAAGGCTCTTGTAGAGTGGTTGAATAGTTGCTTTGTAGTGTGTCTACTGAATTAAATTTGTAATTGTTGCAACAGTGAATTCATTATCAATATCAGCAAAGTGGCTGGTGTAAACCCACATCATTTGGAACTACTTGAACTGAGTATTGCACTACATTTCAACAGAATTCTCAGTACAAATTAACATTTTTAAAAGGGGGTTAAATGCTATGAAATTGTTAAAGCTTCTCTAGTTCTAGGATAAATAACACAATGTAGAATAGTAAAAATGCAAGCAAAGCTCTGCGATAATGTGTTGACTGTCTCATCGATATAAGATATGAAAAGTTATAAGATTTCATATTTTACTCAGTGACCTAAGGCTTGTACCTTTTGTAAAATTGGCTAAATGTTGGGTACTCGAAGAGCAGGTTCTGGATAAAGGAAGTAAGCAGTTTAAAACTGCTGATCTCACAATATTCCAAGGGCTCCTGCTTCAGTACTTTTAGTTGGATTACTTGATTGATTTGTGTGAAATAGGTTATTGATGGTTTCCAGGAATAAACCAGATCCCAGGTTCCAAAGAGCTTTCACTTCATTATCATCCAAGTGACTTTTTAAAATGATCTTGAAGTTTACAATCATCTGTCTCATTTAATTATTGTACATTAACTAAAGCGATGTTTTGTCTTGGCCAGGTTATCTTAGCCATTGGCTAAGCTTGGTCTAAGCTTGGTCAAAACATGCTTCCACTGCCTGCCATTACTCTGGCCTGTATCCCTTTCTGTCCTCTGTATGCTGACAGCTGTTGTGTAGTGAAATGAGTAAAACAGGGAACCCATGCAGTTTGGATGCTTTTGTGCATTTCTTTGAGCAATGTGATTTGTCATTTTTAGATTTTGGTTTTTGACGTTAGGGAAGGATAGTAGGCTCATTGAAAAATTGAGGAAATGAAATTGCATCTTAGAAAGTTACTCTTATGTAGTAATGCATACTTAATCACACAATATTGTGGAGCATTTCTGGATGCAGAAAAAAAACAGATTAAATTGCATGCTCTCAGAACCAGTGGAGCTGGCAGCACAGTGATGCGCAGTTGGAAGCGAATTGCCTGGGAATCATCAACATTGATTCTGGACCCCATGAATGTTGGCATGAGGCCTACATAGCAAGGAAACCACATTGAAACATTCGATTCTTAAGAGGCTTGGCAGGGAAACATTGAGAGGGTGTTCCCCCTCATGAGTGTGTGTAGGACCAGAGAGTATAGTTTCAGCATAAAGGGGCACCGGTTTAAGACTGAGACGAGAATTTTTTCTGAGGGTTGTCTCTCTTTGGGACTCCTTGACACAAAGATCTGTGTATATTTAAGGCTGAGTTGGATGGATTGTTGAACTGGAGGGAAATCGAGGCTTATGGGGAAAGGGCAGGAAAATGGACCTAAGTAGTGTCTGATCAGTCTTGATGCTATTGAACAGTGGAGCAGTTTTGAGGGACCGAATGGCCTACTCTTGTTCCTATTTCTTATGGTTTTTATGGACCTGCTGGTGTACCACCATGCCCTTCCCTACATGTTCAATTAATGAATCAGCATCCCCATGTTGAACAGCACACTTGGAGAAAGCACTGAGGATGGTAAGGGCAGTGAATGTACTCTGGATGGGGGATCTTCAATGCTCATTAAGAGTGACTAAGCAGCAGCTTGACTACTGATCAAGCTTGTCAGGTCCTAAAGAACATAGCTGCTAGATTGGGTCTGTGGCAGGTGGTGAGGGAACCAACAAGAGGGAAAAACATACTTGACCTATCACTGTGCTAAATGGGACAGATTTCAAACAGTTGTAGCAATAAGTCATTAGCAGAAGCAGAATTGTACTCCAGCACAACCTGTAACCTCCCAACCCAGCAAGTCCCCCACTCAACCATCGCCATCAAGCCAAAGTTCAATCCTAGCTCAGTGGAGAATGCAAGATGGCATGCCAGGAGCAGCACCAGGCATACCTAAAAAAAATACCTAAAAGGCAAAGCTCCAAAGCAGGAATACTTGCATGCCAAACAGCAAAGCAGCAAGTGTTAGTCAGCATTAAATAATTCCACAACCAACAGATCAGACCCAAGCTCTGCAGTCCTGCCATATACAGCCATGATGATGGTGGACAATTAAACAACTCACTGGATGAGGATATTTGCAACCTCAATAATGGAAAAACCCAGCACATCACTACAAAGGTTAAGACTGAAACATGGCAATTCTGGCAAAAAATTATTGCAAAGTGGATGATCCATCTCTATCTCCTGCGGTCCCAGCATCACTGAAGTTAGTGTTCAGCAAATTTGATTCACTCCACTTGATACCAAGAAATGGTTGGAGGTATTGGATACTGCAAAAGCTATGGGGCCTTACACCATTCCGCCAATAGTACTGACAACTTGTGTTCTCGAACCTGCTGCATGCCTAGCCAAGCTGTTCCAGTATAGCTATAATACTTGTATCTGTCTGACAATGTGGAAAATTGCTCGGGTACATACTGTACAGAAAAGCAGTACAAATCCAACCAGTCAATTATGACCCCACCAGACTACTGTTGATAATCAGGAAGGTCTCATTCATCAGCAGTGCTGTCAAACAGCACCTGCTCAGTGACACCAAGTTTGGGTTTTGCCAGGACCACTCAGCTCCTGACCTCATTACAACCTTGGTTCAATCATGAACAAAAGAGCTGAATTCCAGAGAGTGAGGTGAGAGTGACAGCCCTTGACATCAAGACCAAATTTGACATGCAAGTTTGACATCAAGGACTCTAGGAAAATTAGTCAATGAGGATAGAGGGGAAAACTTAACTCGTGTTTTACCTAGAATAAAGGAAAATGGTTGTGATTATTACAGGTCAGTCATCTCAGTTCCAGGCCATCTCTGCAGGAGTTCCCCAGGGAAATGTCTTAAACTATTTTCAGCTTCATGAATGACCCATCCCCCTCCCCCTCCCAACATAAGGTCAGAAGTGGGGGAGCTCACCAATTCACCAATGATTGCACAATATTAACCCTAACCATTTGTGACTCCTCACATACTGAAGCAGTTCAGCTGCAAATGTATGAAGACCTGGGCAGTATCTCATTTTGGACTGACAAAGTGACAATATTCCCACTATACAAATGCCAGACAATAACCATTACCCATGACACTCATTGGCATTACCATCTTTGAATCCCAAACTGTCAATACTCTGGGGAGTTAGCATTGACCAGAAACTGAACTGGACTAGCCACGTAAATACTATGGCTGTAAGAACAGGTCAGAGGCTGGGAATCTTGTAACGCTGAACTCGCCACCTGATTCCCCAAAGCATTCCACGATGGAATACTGCCCACTTGCTGAGATGGGTGCAGCTCCAACAACACTTGAAACTTGACACCATCCAGGACAAAGCAGCCCACTTGACTGATGCCACATCCACTCCCTCCACCACTAGTGCTCAGCAGCAGAGTGTAACATCTACATTACAGCAATCCACTAAGGCTCCTTAGACGGAACCTTTCAAACCCATATTCACTACCATGTAGAAGGACTAGGGCAACAGATGTATGGGAGTATTGTTGGCTGCAAGTCTCCCCCCCCCCCCCCCCCCCCCCCCTCCCCCAGCAACACTCCCCGTTCTATCTTGGATATATATCACTGTTCTCAAAATCCTGGAAATGCCCTGCTAGCGGTATTGTGGGTTTGTCACACGCTGACATCACATGGGCTGCAGGTGGCGGCTCACCACCACCTTCTCAAGAGCAACCTAGGACAATAAATACAAGCCCAGTCAGCAATGACCACATCCCAAAAAGAAAGAAAAGAAAATCCCTCAACTTTCAATTCTCCAAAGAAAATAATGTAGCATTTGCATACCACCATTTAACTCTTACTCCTTCAAACTCAGAACCATCCATACAAATCTTTTCTATACTTTGCATGTCAGAAAATATGTGAAGGCTTTAAACAATGTCCAGAAGTGTAGACAATACTCTAGTTGAGGTCTAACCAGCATTTTACAAAGGTGCTCATCACATTCTCACTTTTGTAAACTCAGCCTCAATTCATAAAGGCCAGCATCCTGTGTGTCTTTTCAACCACTTTCTCAACTTGCATTACCACCTCCAAGGATTTGTGCAATTGTACTCCAGGTGTCTCTGTTCCTCCTTCCAGTATAGAGTTCCACCTTGTGGGAATGTGAGAGAATGATTTTAGTACTACTGTGCATGCGGTTTTGCATTTGTCTTGTGTTGTATGCGAGAAAGGAGATCGTGGCAGAAAACATTGGTTGTACTATCCTGTGAGCTTAAGTTTGCACCTGACCTTGTTGTTGAACATGTTAACATGGCTGTGATGATGTATCCCAATACCTTCTGCCACCCTTCAGATTTAATTCTCAATAGAAGGTTGGCATTGAATTGCTGTCAACTATCTAAAGGTGGTTTGTTATAATGCATTAAATAATATGTTCTGCTTGTCAGTTTTTGAAATTAGATATATGAACGTGCTACAGTACAACAGAAAGCCAATGCTTAATTTTTTGTTTAGTTAGGTGACAGTTTTTAAAATTTGTTTACTACAATCAGGAACTGAGTTATCTAATTTCTACTCGACATTCAGCTGCCACTGAATACCTAGCCATCTCCTTTGGTTCAATAGAAAGTCAGGTGAGGCAGCCGATATCAAGTGGCAACTTAATTCCGTAGAATGAGCAGAGACAAAGGGGCTGTAGGAATTTTGATTGAGAGCCCTGTTATATGAATTATGCAAAGGGTATTATTCAATCCTGTGTGAATCCTGTAATACCAGATATTCTTGTTGCATTAGAATAAAGGAGGTTCTGAGTAAAATGAAAGAAATTCCTCTCATTGTTTTTTGAATGCACTACATATTTTGTGTGAAAGTTTAATTAGAGCCACTTGCCCAAGGGATAATACTCTCAAGGCTGTGCTGAATGTGAAGTTTTAACTATCCCATCAAACAGTCAAGAAGTGGTGGCATTGGTTAAACACAGAGCAAAGATCCCTCTGCACTGTCCAATTAAGGCAGTTGGAAGAGACAGAGCGCGCTACACTGATGAGTTTGATGAGGAAAAATGGGAGGAGGCTCGAGCAGAATATAAATGTCCTGGTTGTGCCCCATATCCTCTGCATCTATGTAATTCTGGGCAATTGTCACAATTATCAGATTTGATGTAAAAACTCATATATATTTTTAAAGACCTTCTGTTTCAGAGCTTCATAATTTTACATTATCAAAATTAGTTTCTCCCATCTCATGCCTTGGAAAGTGGTTTGATTGGGAAAAAAACAGTCCTCTTCCACTTAGCACCCATCTTTCCTGGTTTAAAATTTGGCGGATCTATATGCCGCTTAAGCTGATAATGGCTGCAATGTGTGACACATCTTCCAGAAATTCTTTTATTGCTTCAGCTATTTTTATATTGTAATAGCTTCATTGAATTCAACCTTTTTAATGTCATTGTGTTTTGAAGGTGGCATGTTGCATTAGGTATTTGTAAAGACATTGTATGAGCTTAGACTGATAAGCAGCCTCCTAACTTACCTTTCACTGTGTCAATTGTGACCAATGACAATAAGAATCATGACTGTCTGTATGTAGAGAGAGTGAATTTAATTCTGGGCAATAAACTTGAGGTCCAGTATTTGTTCATAATTAAGCAGTCAGATAGAGGAGTAAATTAGTGTTGTAGCATAGGAAGATTAAGCTGAAAGAAGCTTCTGCAGGAGTGCTTGTTATGTGCCTTTACCAGTTTAAAAAAAAATGTTTTTGCCAGGTTGTGTGTCAACGGAGAACATAGGGGAAACCCTAACAGTTATGATAAAGATGTTTAACTTGTGCGTTGGTTGTTGACTGATCTAATTTTAATTATAGCTCACATGACTTTGGTCATGTGCTTGTTATTTGGCATTGACTGAGCACTTTTCTCCCAGGTAGTCTTACATCCTTACCTTCTCTAATTTGTCAAAAAGCCGTCACCTCCATGTTTTCTATTTATCCCTGACTCGTTTCTTTCAAACTGTATGTGAGGCCATTGTTTCTCAAAACAGAAATATTGCATTAAATGTAATCCTTATCCAGATTCCTCATGGCTTTGTCTCGCTGTGTCTTTAACTTCTCCTAACATCTATTCCCATATCCTTTGTTCTGAGTGTCCTTCTAGCTGACGATAACCAAATCCATTGCTACTTCAGCCCTGAAGTAGTGAGGTAACTTCATTACCTGGAGTTAGCTCATTAAATCCTTTTTACCCTTGCTAAACTCTTACTAAACTAAATGGTGATTAATCTCTTTCTTTAACTCAGCCATATGAATGTGAATTGCATAATGTAGTGAAGATTTAGATTAATTATTATGTGAGGGACCAATCCCACAACGATTACTAAGAGTCTAGATAATGCAAAGCACAGTGTTTCTGTGCTGAAGAACAACGGTCTTTTTGCCGGAAGCTCTGTGAAACAATAAAATAATACTTTTAGAAAATCTAAACTGTAGCAACCACTATGATTTACCTTGTCATCTCTCACACCCAGCCTCCTTATAACCTCCCAAGAAAGATTAGTAATTTAGTGCCAAATTGTGGTCAGCTTTGTCACCCTCTCATCCATGATTACTCTTAAAACAGGGAGATGAAATTCTAAATGAAATCCAAACGTGTATCCTTGTGGTGAAAGGATGCAGAGCCTGTTTAATTTGGAGCTGTTTGTCCTTCAGGTGATGTGAGTACTGTTTGGCAAGTCTGAGACTGGACAGCAATTCAACAATTCTAAAAAAAGTATTTGAAGAGACACTCAGTAGTGAGTGCATTCCATATAAAGAACCAGTGTTAAAAGTTAGCCTCACACTCCTGTTTTCATCCCATCCCACCAAAAGAACAAGTTCGGGTTTTGCTGTTGCTTCAATGATAATTTTCAAATTCAACCATTGGTTATCTCAATGGTTGATAGGTCCTGGCTCATGCTGTGTGGAAACTGATTGTAGCTTTTACATAAATGTTCATTGAGTTATGCTACTTTGAAAAAGGTATTGTTGCGATCTTCTTCCAGGTCTTTACAAATCCCAGTTTGATCGTCCAAGAGAAGGGGTGTCAGTAGATAAGGGTGATTCAGCCCTCATTTTCCTTTGACATATTTATGTTCCAGTTTACCTTGAAGTGTTGGGGCTGATTTCAATGTTATCAGAATATCTCTGTATCAATGTTCCGGGCAGTTTTTACTGCTTGTGAACCATCCCCAAAAGCATTTGCACTATTGAGCTTTAAGTGAAAATTAAGCAGCTACCTGTCCAAGGCCCAACATAGATAGGACCTTTGTGGGTAGGAGGCAGAGCTCCCAGAGCAGCATTGCGGAACTACTCATTAAAACTTTAAAAATGAGCGGTAAGATACAGATCCCTCAACTGCTTTTACAATGCTGCCCTTAGAATTGTGAACTGGAGGTAGCATTCAATAAATAACCATGCATCAAGTAGATGGGACAGTCACACGAGTCTCTTTCACTAATTACTTCTGAATACAAAGGGACTTGTGTTGTGAACACCATTTTAATTTGGTGCTGAGTAATTAAAATGGTCTTTACCATGTCTGTGCATATTTGTGGATGTGAAGGTGGAATTAAAATCCAAGATTGACCATGAACATGTTGCATGGCAGAGTAGGTTTGATGAGCTGGTCTTACCTTACTTCTGTTTCTTAGGTTTTACATCAAGATCAAGGGGAAACCTTGGTTGAGGAAAAGGATCGTTCAGAACCTTAAGCACTGAAATTAGAGTCAGTGCAAATAATCTGGAGATACTGAGAAAGAAAGGGAAGTACAAATTTGGGTAACTCGAGGGAGTACCTCCTCTGCCTCCCCCCACCCAATCAATCAGCTATTCCTACCTCAACTCCTCTTCCCTCCCTTGCTCTCTGAGCTTGCACTAACTTTCAAATATTAAAATAGAGTCAAAGTGGGGAGAAGTTTGTGAAACAGAGCTAGAAATTGATGCAAATCAATTATTGTCACCCATATGCTTTCACTGAGCAGGGGTTAGTGACTACTGTAAGCAGATATCATGCCCAAGTAGCAATTGATTTCGGTACGACATTGTTAAAGCCTAATGGCTTAATGTTATATAACAGAGATGAGTTTGACTTTTTTAAAAAATGCTAATTGGAAGAATGATTTCTGTTTGAACATATATAGGGCAATTACAACTCATTACTCCCAACATTTATCTGAGAAGCTCCCTGAAAATGCAGCTCCCCAATTTGAAAGAGTTCAATAGCCTTCTCATGCTATGCAAAATTAAAGATGCATTTCAAAAATAATTTAATATAACTTCAGTCTAGTCCCTCTTAAAATTCTGTTGAACGCACCATACGATCAATAAAATTTTGATTTTTCTTTTCAAAATGTGACTAAAATATTTATTAGAGAAAACAATGATCGGGTTTTTATTACAATATCCTCAGTTCAGACAATTCTACCATTGCTTCATGTTTTAAGGGTTAAACAACCCCATGGGCATGTTACTTTGAAACAATCAGTCACCATTTTGAATGTTAACCTGAAATGTTTGTAAAAGTTGAATGAAGCCAGCGTTGTGTAGCTTGGGGGGGGGATAAAAAGACAGAAAAAGTAACTGAGCTGATCAGCGATCTCTGTTGTACTGCTAATCCATCATCTTCTCCAAGACACTGACAAATAGGCTGGCCATTTCCGTTTTTGATTCTGATTTTCAGTTTTTAAATTGATTATAAGTATTGGTTTTAAACATGTTTTAATCCAAAGTTTAACAATAAGAAGGTGTTTGATGGAAAACTTCCTTTTAAATTTTTAAAGCAGATTACCAAGCCTTAGTACAAATTTTAATTTCCAGCCTCTTCTGAGACTGAGCAGCTGTTATGTTCTTATGGACTGAATGTGCAGGTTTTTGTGTATGAAACTAATGCAATGATTATTTTGTAATTGAAGGCATGAAAGCCACAAAATGCAATTTCTAAATGTCATACATTCCAGTTGATTTGATTTATCTAAGCGAGCAGTACTGTCATGACTGCTATTAGACTGATATTAATCCAGAGAAGGTGTGCGCAAATCCTAACAAGGCAGTTTACTCATTTCACTTCAGATTTTTTCTTAAAATTATGCAAAATTAGAATGGTATCAGTAAAAATAACCATTAAGTCATCAGATTTCCTCACCCAGCCTCGCTTTTATAACTCCTGATAAACCCAACACCTCAAATGAAACGATGACATCGGATACCAACCAAATGATGATGTATATTATCCTGGAACCCCTAACCTAGCAGCATTAGGAAACTCCTTCACCATATGGAATGCAATGGCTACGGGTGAAAGCTCATCTCTGCCTTCTCAAGGAGTTGTGAGATGGGCAATAAAAGCTAGCCTTGCCAGCAGTGACCAGATTTCAAAGGTGAATTTTAAATGTTGATACTAGAGTAAGTCTACTGCAGATTTGTAACCAGGTTCTCACCTCTTTAGTACATCCACTTCCAGTTTGATTTTATATTTTGTAAGCTAATGATTTGTTTTTGCAGACATAAGAATTGAATTCTAGCTTCTTGAACTCTGATTTTTAATCATTCCACCAACAGCTGCTGCACTTTTGGCTGTCTTGCCCAAAGCAATCACCCTCTAAACCTCTGTCCCTTCACTTCAAGATACATCTTGAAGCCTATTGCTTTGATCAAACTTTGATCATCTGTCCTAAGTATTTCCTCAAATGATTGGTGTCAAAAAATATTTTTACTGATAAACTGAAAGTCTTGCTGCACATGGATCAGTGCTGTTTTTGTGAATGTGCAGTGAGAGCTGTTTGTAATTTTTCTTCCTGCATGAAGTGCAAACGCCATTCATCCCTTCAGGTCTGAAACTAACTTTGGATTGTGTCACTAAATATTGTTGTTCATGGTCAGGCATGGATTGCCTGCTGCTAATGGCCTTAACCAGCACTGCTGAATTAATGGTCACCAGGATTGGTGCAACCAGACTACGAGTTATGCAACATTTAATGCGTAAGTGTCAGAGCTGACCAGAAGGTGGCAGTATATGTGTACTACAGTGGCTGGTGAGTTGAGTTTGACAGATTAATGTTACATTCAATATTATGAAAATATGCTCAGTAAGGCTACAGCATTGAAAGTCTCCTTATTGCAAAGATAAGTACACAAGTCAACTTTGAGTTGTGTGTAGTTGGTGACTTTTAATGAGCAGCTTTTTTAAACAAAAAATTGACAAGTTTGTTTGATTCAGGTCTTCCCCCTAGAAAGCTTAACTGTTTGTGACATGTTCAGATTTCTTTCTTTAACTGAATTCTTTAATTTTGGAAAATGGGAATTAGATGTAATGGTGTTAATTGGACAATTAATTTGGAATTACAAATACATTTATTATCTTTATTTTTTCCATTGAGGAATCTGACCAGATGTTGACCCATGTCTGTAGTAATTGTGTTGCACCTCTACTGTTTTAAACTGCTCCATCTAAACACCTTGAGACGTTTATATTACGTTAAGATCTGTAACCCTCCACTCATCCAATTCTGACTTGTTGGTGATCCCTCAATTTCATTGTACCACCCATTGACAGCTCAACTTTCAATTATCTTTACTTTTTGAAAACATTTATTAGAACCTGCTTTTGATTGAACTTTTCATGTAGGTGGATTTTAAATTTTAGTTTGAGAACAATTATGTCTTATGACACTTATGTCACAAATAAAAGTTGCTACATAAGTATGGTTATTATTTCAGATTCTAGTCAGACTGATTCTGGAAGTCTGTGCACTTAATTAGCATTGGGAAAGTCCACTGTCATTCATGTGTTGGATGTAGAAATGATAAATGTACTGAGATTGATCCTGGCTTTATTGCTTAAAGAAAAGAAAATTTGGCAAATTCAGTAGGGGAATACCTCCTTTGTTCTGAACTTCCCTATTATAACATTTAATCTCAAAATTAGAATTAATTGGGAAAACAAGATTACAAAGAGCTGCATCACAGACCAAATTGTGAAGTTGTTCAGGGATTGAATTGCAAACATTTATTTGTACTTTGACAACTTTATATATACTACCTGTGCAAAGTGCAAATCCCATCTTATAAAGTGCATCAGATTTTGCAGGAGTTTGTTTTAACTTCCAAATAGTCTTGCTACTACCAGAAAATCTCTTGTCCTCTTTGCTCCCTTTCCCCAGTTCCTGTAACCCAAGACTTTTGCAGACATTCGAAATGAAATATTAAGTGAGCAAATGTAAATGTTCTCAAAAAGACTGATTAGAAAGCCACTTCAACATTACTGCCGCTATAATTTTTAGAAATGTCGATTGTCAGTCTGCTAGAGTACATATAACAAAGGGAAATGGATTGTAAAAGGACAATGAACAAAATGGTGGGTTTGTGCATGAAAAACTAGCATAAATATGGCGTTGCTTCGTAAGACAGCTGGATGGGAGTTGTGGCAAGTGAAGGAGGCTTGTTGAACTTTTCCAACTCCCCCTCCCCAATCTGGTTCCCCACCACCATTACCTAATTCCTGAACCACTCCTCACCTGGTACCCCACCTTTCCTTGCTCCCCCTACCCTCTTTCCTACTTTATTCACCCCACCTGATCCTTCTCCACGTCCTTCACTCTTTTCCCCCTCCTCCCCTCCAATTTCCCCATCCTCCCCTCCAATTTCCCCATCTGCTCCCTGAATCTCTCCCTTCCCTTTTCCCAACCTCTACCTGTGCCATGGCCTGGTGCCTGCTGCTGGGTGTTCCTGAGTGTTAATATATTCAGGGACATGATGTTAATGTGATCAGGTGAGCCTATAGCGGCGGAGCTGCTGGGCGTTCCTGTACATACATTATGCTGATGAGCGTGCTGAGGGTTTTGTGGTGAGCAGCAGCAGCGACGAGCTGTTTGTGAGCATCACAAGCTTTCTTTGTGGAGCTCTGTCGAGGTGGCTCTCCAAGGTTTCTACAGTACATTGCCGTTTCACTGCAAATTCACAACCTCTAGCCTTCAGCAATAGCGTTTCTCTTTACCACGGCTGGCTCATTAAAGGCTGCAAACGAAAAGTGCCAGTTTCTACACTTCATTTTTGCTCTGGAATAGCATGAATGCTGAATATTATAAGTCACTGGCGATGGAGCTTGGGGTTTACCAGCTGAGAAATTTCTCGATTTCATTTCTCTCCTCTTTGCTTGGAACAGAAAACGCCTCCGTAAAATTAGACAGTAGGTAAATGTCGGTTGTTGGATTTTTTTCGTTTGTTTTTGCAACGGTCAGGGTTGGTTGTGTTTTGATTTGAAGCTAGGCAGATAGATACAGTATAGCAAAATAGCGTTTGCATTGCAACAGTCTACGGTGCTGAGGGCGATGACAGCTTCCTTGAAATCTTCGGCACTTTCTGGGGGTATCAGAGACATTTGAAAATGTTTTTTTTAACTTCTCTATGTCTCTCGAGCTCGGGGATGCTGCTCAGTGTGCGCCTATGGAAATATTAGCGGAGATCAATGCAGGGAAAAATGGCTGGCGTCGTCTCCCAGGCTTGTTATTTTGCCGCATTACAGTGGGGGCATCTACCCCCAGAGTCAGCAGAAAGTGAACATCTCGGCTGTTTTATTTTTGAGGCTAAATCCTACATATTGACCCAGATGCCGACTTTGATTAATAATAATATTTCAGCAAATACGCTGGGTGTTGCATCGCCTGCAAGTGGTCGCTGTTTGCTGCGCCTGGGGGTAAATAAAATGCATCAGTTAACACAAAAACAAAGCTATTATCAGGTTACAACTGTACATTAGATCTTGGCAGGCGCGACTGCTCTATTTGTCTTCCATTTGCTTTTTTTTCTTTTCCAGTTGGGATCGTTGCTTTAATCCTTTTTTTTTGCGTTTCTTTACAGTTCTTCTGGTGCCAGTGTGGTAGCCATAGACAACAAAATCGAGCAAGCCATGGTAAGTGTGCAGCGAACGGCAGTAAAGAGGTATTAAAGCCAATGCAGAGATCTCAAAAATCCTTTTGGGGCGAAAGCGGTGTGG
>NW_025211816.1:0-25000 GCF_004010195.1 Chiloscyllium plagiosum
GTAGACTATTAACATTTCTCAGGTGGTGACAAGTGTTTGAGTCTCAGCAACTGGTCAGCAATAATGAAATGACCAACTCTTAGATGCTTGTCACAGAACGACAATTCCTGAGATCAATCTGACCACAACCCAGTGAATGAGATGGACACTTCTCATCATCTTCTCATTTCTTTAATCAAAGGAACTGGCACTTTATCACTTTGCCTGTGTTGCTGGATTTAAGATTCCAGCCTGTCCGAGTCACATTGCTATTGTCTCAAGGGTCCCGGTGAAATCCCATTCAAGCAATGTCAAGAAGTCATTCATTTAAACGGTGCCTTTAATATAAAGTCAAGCCAAGGCAGCAGATCTAAATCCACAGGGATACACTGCTGACCAGGAGTGGAATCTCTCTGGGAGCAGTCAAAATCAGGAACAGTGATTATGAAAAGGATGATTCTATTGGGATTATGCTACACCTCCCCCCTCCCAACATCCGACCTTACAGCAAGGTCCCATACCATCAGTTAAACTACAAAATGTGTTGGTATTGAGCATCTCTCTCAGAGATGTAGGTCAAGGCAAACAACTGTGTTTGGGGTATCAGATCTATCCCCAAACTCTGAGAACAAAATCTATTCAACTGTGAGTGCACCTCCGGTTCCTGGAACAGTGGCGGGTTATCTGAACAAAAAGACTACTTCATTTCGATAACTTAAGTTTTGTGAAATACAGCAACAAATTCCATAATTTGGGGAATTTGGAATCTCCCTGCTCTTTTCTCTTTCCCCAATAGATTGTCCAGACAATTATTAAGGTGCCTTATGACTGCCAGCTTGTCCAGCACTTTGTGCTGTCTTGTTACCTTCACTGGTCCACATTGTTCATTAGTTATTGACTTGGTACGGTTTCAATTTCTGACTGATCAATCAGCCAAATCTTTTCTGACAAAGTTTTGGGGTGAGGGAGTGGAATTACAAAATTTTGGGGTGAGGGAGTGGAATTACAAAATCAGCTCCCCACCCATTCTGGGTGAAACAGATCAGACTGTTGCAGGTTTCACACCCCACCCAGCTGCTTTCGCTCCCATTGAAAATCTTTACAAACTAATACTGGGCAAGGGTGTACAACTGGCAAACCACCAGCCACCCTTCCCTAGTGAGTTATGTTACTGCCTGGACATCACTGATGAAGGGTACTAAAGGGATTCTGAATTACACAGACACTTTCATTGGCACTAACAGGTAGTACAAACTTGTCAAGTTACAACATATACTGGAAAACTAATACCTACAGGATTTGAATGAGTTTAACAATATTCTCTACCTTTAACCAGATTGTCAATGTGCTTATCACTTTTAAACTCTTGGTATCCATTTTAAGAAGCCGGTAGCCAAAATATTTAATTTTAAAACTTGATTTATCACTTTTGAATCACATGGGCTCCTGTGTGTAGACAGCAAAGGGATCAATTTCCAAATTTTAAAAAAGATTGCATTGTGCAGCACAGACTTCTCCCCAATGTCTTCATCATTAGCAACACAAGCCCCAAACAAATGTCTTCTTCATTTCCAATATGTTAGCGAGAAAAAGTGAGAATCTCTTAATTTAAGAAAACAAATCACTGGCAAAACTAGTGCTGACTAGGAAAGGAGTGTTGGGGGCAAGCTGACGTTTAGTAATTCAAAACCAAGCAACAGCTTTCCAGAATGAAAAGTCACTGACTTAAAAAGATAGCTCCAATTCTCTTGTTGCCCGAGGACCTGAATATTTCCAGCATTTTACTGTAACTTTTAGATCAAGAGATTTACTTGGGCCTTGGTGCTGAGATGTGTTTGCTGCCTGAAATTCTTGTTTAGTTTAGTCTTGACCTAAGCCTTACCTGGCCAATTATTCCAATAATCTTCCCCCAATTTTAATATTTATACAATTTACATTTTTTTTTAAATTCACTAAACAACAAAATAAAAACTGTTCGTCCCTCAGATTTTCTGCTTTGAGTAATTCATTTTTGTTTAAAAAAAGCACCAACTTTCATTTCAAATACTTAAGTCACCAAGTCTTTTAAAGATATGCAGAGCTAAAAGGAAATTCCTCTTCCATCGAGAAAGACCAAGAGTTGTGGTGTTTATGCGTTTTGCTTCATCCCTTGAGCAGGGAGCTGTAGTGACTGCAAGGCGTAGTTTACACTGGGATTTTCCCCAAGTCAGCCATCTGTCCTCCAGCTCTGATGAACTTCGACCTCTTCACTCACAACCAATAGGAGCTCACAGTTCTTCCCCCTCAGCTGGTGTTTCAGAAATTTTCTGTGCAGAAATTTATAAAACAGAGAAAATTGTTGAAACAATGTAAATTTCACGCAGAACACCAAGAGGCATGATTGTATAAATCACTTTCACCAAACTCTGGGAGGGTTTGAGCCATAGGTACAGGCCGAATAGGCTGGGACTGTTTTCCCTGGAGCGTCAGAGGCTGAGGGGTGACCTTATAGAGGTTTATAAAATCATGCGGGGCATGGTTAGGATAAACAGACAAGGTCTTTTCCCTGGGGTGGGGGATTCCAGAACTAGAGGGCAGAGTCATAGAGATGTACAGCAGGGAAACACACCCTTCGGTCCAACCCATCCATGCCGACCAGAAATCCCAACCCAATCTAGTCCCACCTGCCAGCACCCGGCCCATATCCCACCAAACCCTTCCTATTCATATACCCATCCAAACGTCTTTTAAATGTTGTAATTGTACCAGCCTCCATCTCTTCCTCTGGCAGTTCATTCCATACACGTACCACTCTATGCGTGAAAAAGTTGCTCCTTAGGTCTCTTTTATATCTTTCCCCTCTCACCCTAAACCTATGCCCTCTAGTTCTGGACTCCCCGACCCCAGGGAAAAGACTTTGTCTATTTATCCTATCCATGCCCCTCATAATTTTGTAAACCTCAACAAGGTCACCCTCAGCCTCCGACACCCCAGGGAAAACAGCCCCAGCCTGTTCAGCCTCTCCCTATGGCTCAAATCCTCCAACCCTGGCAACATCCTTGTAAATCTTTTCTGAACCCTTTCAAGTTTCACAACATCTTTCCGAGGGGAATAAATTTAAAAGGGACCCAAGGGGCAACTTTTTCATGCAGAGGGTGGTACGTGTATGGAATGAACTGCCAGAGGAAGAGATGGAGGCTGGTACAGTTGCAACATTTAAAAGACATCTGGGTGGGTATATGAATAGGAAAGGTTTAGAGGGACATGGGCTAAGTGCTGGCAAATGGGACCAAACTTGTTTAGGATATCTGGTCAGCATGGACGAGTTGGACCAAAGGGTTTGTTTCTGTGCTGTACAGCTCTAGGACTCTAGTGGGCGGCACGGTGGCACAGTGGTTAGCACTGCTGCCTCTCAGCGCCAGAGACCCGGGTTCAATTCCCGCCTCAGGCGACTGACTGTGTGGAGTTTGCACGTTCTCCCCGTGTCTGCGTGGGTTTCCTCCGGGTGCTCCGGTTTCCTCCCACAGTCCAAAGATGTGCAGGTCAGGTGAATTGGCCATGCTAAATTGCCCGTAGTGTTAGGTAAGGGGTAAATGTAGGGGTATGGGTGGGTTGCGCTTCGGCGGGGCGGTGTGGACTTGTTGGGCCGAAGGGCCTGTTTCCACACTGTATGTAATCTAATCTAATCTAAAGTAACTAAGACTCCCTATGACTGACTGATCTCTTTCTTCTGACTCCTTCAATGGGTAAGACTTTCAATGGCTGCAAATTCCCTCCAGAACTTAAACAGAGTGATGGCCATGCATGTGTGTGGATCATGACACCAGCAGGATCTCTGAATGGGCAGGAGATCACAGCTAAGGGCACTCCATACCTGTAAAGATACACATTAGATTCGCTTGCACAACTGGTCACTTCAAAGTCTCACATCAATAAAGGTGCAAGATAATTCCAGGTATGCTAAAGCAGCAGTAACAGCTAAATCTTTATTCCTCCCACTCCTCATTAAAACTCACTGTGGCTAACAACAGCCTCTAACCCACTTCCTCAGTTCACAGCCAAGGTATCAGCAATCAAACCTATCCCTTGTAAGGCACAGAGGAACTAAATTAGCTTCATTTAAAAACTTCACCAAAGAGGCTATCATGCAGCTCCTCATAGGCTGTGGCTACATACACAAGATCAGCAAGTTACATAACCTAAACCTGTACTGGATTTTGCTTTATCACATTTAATCCTGTTCTCACCTTTTTTCTCTCACCCACACTAATTATGAGCGTTAGAACGTTCCCTGACCAATTCACATTTTATCAAATCACTGCAACATTTCAGAAGGCAGCCTGCCTGAAATATTCAGGACAGCAAATGAATGAAAGCCTTAGACACTAACGAGAATGCAATGTGGGATTTAGTGATGGAGACCTGTGACTCCTGTGGGAATGGGAGTGAGACAATGACAGATTGGCTTCACCATTGTTACCCTCTCCCAGTCCTTGATGGTGTTAGTTCAATGGATGGACTCTTGTCTTTAACATGATGAAAATGAGGACTGCAGATGCTGGAGATTAGAGTCAAGAGTGTGATGCTGGAAAAGCACAGCACATCAGGCAGCATCCGAGGGGCAGGAAAATCAATCTTTCAGGCAAAAGCCCTTCATCATTCCTGCACCACACTTTAGACTCTTGCTTTTAACATGTCTCCTCGATGGCTGCTGCTAAATGTGGAACTTAGCCTCAGCAAAGGGCAACCCGTTATCAGCAAGGATAGCGAAGGAGAATATTTAAATGCCAGTAGGCTATCTGGCTATGGGAGGCATCACATGTCAGTACAATCCTGTAGTCATCCAATCTCCATACAAAGACACTTTGAGAAGGGAATCACTCAGTGTCTGACTGACATTCTAGCACCAACCTTCCCTCTTCATACTTATATGTCAAACACCACACAGGACACTGGTGAGCTCTGATCACAGAAATCCACCTTGGTGATCTATTCACCTGAGTTCATTCTCATTGCCGATCGGATCTGGCAGCTTCAGCTTCGAGTCCAGATTGTAGTAGATTCCAGCAACCTCTCGGACGCCAATCCAGTGTTGCCTTTTAAGAGGAAGCTTCACGGGACCCCAACACAAGCTGGAGGGGATGTTCATAATAAAGCCCATCACATTCGAAAGAGCAATAGTATTAACATCTCTGAAAGAAAGGCACAAAGAATGATAGGAGGTGGACAGACGTATTTGAGAGCTGATCTATAAATACAAATGCTTTGAGAACATATACTCCCTTAAAAAGACACATATACATAAATATCAGTTGCTGCCTTTGCTCAGATTGCTGACAGAAGTTGAGGAGTCGATAAACAGCTGGCATCATATCATTTGCTTTGAGACAGTAAACTAAACTCTGGAAAGTACAATCTTTTTATTTAACAGGAAATCACACAAGCAGGGCTGAAAACAAACTAGCTTGGAATTTTAAATCCATCTTCAGGGAACAGAAAGTCTTTTATAAGATTAATTCATTCAGGACATGTGGATGTTGCTGTCTAGGCCAGTGTTTATGGTCCATCCCCGATTGGCTACAGGGGGTTACCCATAAGCCAAACTGGAGAAGGACAGTAGACTTTCTTCCCTTAAACCCCATAAGTGAACCTGTTGGCTTTTACAATAATTAATAACAGTTACGTCGTCATCATTACACGACATCATTAAATGTCATCTATTAAGTCCAGATTTTTATTGATCATTGGCCATGGTTGGATTTGAACTCATGACCCCAGAACATTAACTTGAGGCTTAGATTGCTAGCTCAGTCACATTACCACACCCCATCGCCTTCCCACTTATCTACGTAGAGCAGTACATGGAAATACAGCACACTAAGGGTACTCGGTTGGGCTTGTAAAGTTAGCCATCTCCAACTAGAATGAGAGTTTGAGGTAGTGGTGAGGGAGAACACAGGGGTGGGAGAGAATGTTGTTAAATCAGCCAGGGCTTCTATGGTGGACAGAGAAGAATTAAGTTTCAGTCAGATGACTCTTCACGACCTGTTGCCCTCTCCATAGATACTGCCATACCTGCTCAGCATTTTCTGGGTTTATTTCAGATTGTGAACATCTGGAGGATTCTGTGTTAAGGCTCCCTATCTAATAGGGTTAGCCATAAAGGGACAGCAAGATAATGTCATGTGAGGAACAATGTCCAGAATGTAGTGCCTGGGCTGACACGTGAATAATAGCGGCTCCAGTGAAACAACAGTGTCACTACACACCAGGTACCAGATTGCAGCACCAGGTGACGGGGTCACCCTCATATGCTGCCCCACCTACTAACTAGCTCCATGAAGACGAGTGTGTCCATTAGAGACACAGGAAACAGCACCTGGCAAAACCTGCACACTGAGGTCCAGAATTCAGATTCACTGGGATGTTGAGCACATGACATACATGTGCATCATTAAGCATTAAGATGAGCTGCATTCAGAGGGGCTGCTGATGCCCTTTACCTTCATGAGGGCACAAGGAACTATAAATAATACAAATTACATCAGCCAACAGCAGACGTCAGGGCCGGGACATATAAACATTTCCATTTTATCAAGCAGAACATCATTTCGAAGCCAAACAGCAGCTCGCAATCCAGTAGGACAAAGCACTCTCCCCCCCCCGCCGCTACTGGAGTAGGGGCAGACTCCTTCAGTCTACACTGCTATTCCATTAATGTACTTTAACTTCCCATTCCTATCTGATCCCTATATCTCTCGATTCCCTGGCAGACCAGAGATCTATCGATCTCAGTCTTATGGACAAGCTACAGCTGAGGATCCAGAGGGGCAGAAAATTCTTAAGACTCAACTTTGAGTGAAGATGTTTCTCAACCTATATCATCATGATGTACTTTTCTGGAAGTAAAAAGACAGCCCTTCCAACTGAGGACTGCACTGAAATATCTGCTTAAATTATACACCCGAAGTCTCCAGACTCAAAACATGGTCCCCTACCTTCGTTTGTCCCACCAAACAGCTTCGTAACCTTTAGTTTGTAGAGCAGCCATTATTACATTAACATCATAGTTTCCTGTTCCCAGCATGCTCTTCTTGTGCGGCGTTACCATGGTATTGGGGGATAACCTGCCAGACAGACAGAAACAAATACTGATTAAACATTAAACAGCATCATCTCATATCCAGCCCATTTCTGTCAAATGGCCCATATGAGAAAGGTACCAAAATGTCTACAAAACATGATAGCAAGGTGTAGAATTGGGGTACACAATCCCCTCAGTCTTCTAAATCTGAGTACGTTGAAATGTACAAAGTTATTTAGGCCTTTAGGTGTGGATATAGAGAGGCTCTCTCTCCTGATTGCAAAGTCTAGTCTCAGGATAGGGTCTGAGTTCAGACCAAGACTGATCAGATTGAGCTGAAGAAATTTTCCTTTACAATATTTAAAATTGTCCAGTGTAGAGAGCAGCTGATGCTTGGCTGCGGAGTATATTTAAAACCCAGATCAACAGATTCTTGAATGTTAAGAAAATTAAAGTGTTACAGAGAACTGACAGGAATGTGAAGTTTAATTAACGTATTAAATATCAGGGCAGTAGTGAGGGGGCATGTGATCCAAACCTGCATCTACTGCTGATACTCTTACGAATGCCTTCAGTTCCAGAGGTTATTACATGACTCTTAGGTTTATTTAATAAAATACCAAAGGAGCAGTCACACTTATCAAACTTCGATCTGCAAATAATTCCCACTGCTCCTATCAGTGAGAGAATTAATCCAGCACTTCGATCGAAACACTGTACAGCTCAAAACACTCCCTGCAGAGACAACCCAGTTTTGGGAGAGATACCCCATAAAGGTGACCGTAACCAGGATCCAGGGAAAACAACTCACTCAGAACCTCAACCCAACTCCAATCTACCGTTTGTTTATTCTTTTATGGGATGTGGGTTTTGCTGGTAAGACCAGCATTTGTTACCCAGCCCTAACTGTTGTTGAATTCATAGAATCATAGAATCCCTACAGTGTGGAAGTAGGCCATTCAACCCATCAAGTCCACACTGACCCTACGAAAAGCAACCCACCCAAATCCCTACCCTGTCCTCATATTCCCGCATTTCTCAGGGCTAATCCACCGCACCTACACATCCCTGAACATTATGGGTAATTTAGCATGGCCAATCCACCCTAACCTGCACATTTTTGGACTGAGAGGGGAAACTGGAGCAGTGGGAGGAAACTCACATAGATATGGGGAGAATGTGTAGACACCACACATAAGTCACCCGAGGGTGGAATCGAACTCGCTGTGAGGCAACAATACTAACCAATGAGTCACCAGGCTGCCCTTGAATGGTTTGCTACACCATCTCAGGGACAATTAGTGTCAATCATATGGAAATCACTGTTGCACAAATGCATTTTGCTTTTATTTCTATTGTTTTGTTAGTATCACTTCAAGTGACTATTGAAATATAAGCTGCTCACTGTTACATATTATTAAAATCCTAGTTGATAAGATTGCAACAAAATTCAAATCATCAACAACTTTCTAAAGAATATTTTGTTTAAAATTCTCATGCTTCTTTTCAAATCCGTCTGTGGTTTTGCCCTCATTATCTGCACAATCTCCTTCAGCTCCGGTGTTTTGAGATCTCGACACTCCTTCTATTTTGGTCTCTCTCGTCCATCCCAATTTTAAACTGCTCACCATTGATGGCCATGTCTTCAGTTATTTGGGCTCCAAACTCCAAAATTCCCTCCCAAAACCTTTTCATCTTTCCTTCAAAATACTCTCTGACACATCAATGTCACTTGCCCAAATATCATCTTGTGTAGCACGGTGACTAATTTTGCTTTATAATGCTCACGTGAAGTAGAGTCATAGAAATGTTCAGCACGGAAACAGACCCTTCAGTCCAACTCATCCATGCTGACCAGATATCCCAAACTAATCTGGTTCCATTTGGCAGCACTTGGCCCATATCCTTCCAAACCCTTCCTATTCATATACCTATCCTGATGCCTTTTAAAATGTTATAATTGTACCACCCTCCACCACTTCCTCTGGCAGCTTATTCCACATATGCACCACCCTCTGAGTGAAAAAGTTGCCCCTTAGGTCTCTCTTATATCTTTCCCCTCTCACCCTATACCTATGCGCTCCAGTTCTAGACTCCTCCATCCCAGGGGGAAAAAAAAACTTGTCTATTTATCCTATCCAAGGCCCACATGATTTCATAAACCTCTATAAGTTCATCCCTCAGCCTCTGATGCTCCAGGGAAACCTACTGGCACTATATCATTATAAGTCGTTGTTAAACATCTGTGATTTTGGACAATTGAAATGATCAAGAAGAACAAAATACCTTAACTTTAACAATGTGATTGATAAGGCGTTAAGGCCATATTAATATCTTTGAGGACATATAAATGGAAAACATCTGGGCAACGGGGATGTTGGATGAGAGTTACAAGTAATAAACTCTCTTCAGAAACTAAGAAACAGCTTTTGTTTATATGTCATCAGCTGGTTTAGAGTCAGTTAACATAATACGTAATTTTAAGACGTTAATTCACCACCAGGGCCAGACCAGGAGCTATTAACATGATCCGACCAGATTACTTTTTGAGTTAGTGATTTTCGATAAAAGTATTGACCAGGACACTGGAAAGAACCCTGTCTGCTCTCTGGTAACAGACCTTCTACCTCCAACTGAAGGAGCAGTGGGGCCCTGATTAAATGTTTCATTCAAAAGACAGTTTCTCCAGCAGTGTAGCAGTTCCTCGATGTGGATTGTGCACTGAAGTCTCCTGAACTGGGTCTGAAATGACCAGTTTCCAAATCGTAGATAAGATTACCATCACTGAGCTAGAGTAACCTCAATCGATGAACGCGAAGCTGAAAACCACATCAAGTCAAACAGCACGCGAGGAGGAGAAAAGTCAACATTTCAGGCCGACCTGCTATGTTTTTCCAACTCCACAATCATTGACTCTTACGTCCAGCATCTGCAGTCCTTACTGTTTCTAAGTTCAGTTAATTGTGTATTGGACTTAAAAATGACTTGGATAAGTAAAAAGGCAGCACCTAACAACTGATAGTGAACTTCTTAAAAATAGTGCCTTTAAATTCTATCACACTTTCTTGTTTTTACACATGTTCTGAAGGTTAAAAAAATGTCCTATGTTCCATATTATAATTGCAACCATACCGGTGATGGGATATTGAAGATCCTGTACAGAGGAACAGTTATCTAAATAATATGCTGTCAGTGACTTAGTGGATTGATTGCTGAGATTCTGGGAACAGCAGTGAACTACTGTCAATACACCAATTTCCTCACTTCATAACTCAAGCAGGAATAAATGTTTAACATTTGCTGCCCCTTATTCAGGTGGAAAATTATTTTG
Organism: Chiloscyllium plagiosum; assembly: GCF_004010195.1. Lineage (NCBI taxonomy): Eukaryota > Metazoa > Chordata > Chondrichthyes > Orectolobiformes > Hemiscylliidae > Chiloscyllium > Chiloscyllium plagiosum. Next base: position 10,374 of record NW_025211816.1, read on the forward strand.
AGATATCCTAAGGCAGCACAACGCACACACACTTTTTAATAAGGCTCCCCTTAAGATCATTTCAGATGAAGAAATTTATAGCTATTTCTTTGCCTGCTGAATATTAGGCTAAAAGATGTTCCAAATAAATCAGCAACATACAAGGGATTTGATAAGGAAAAACTGTTCCAAATTGTAAGAAGGTGGTTAGCCACAGGACACAGAGATCCAAAGGGAACTTGGAGTCATTACACTTAGTAAGAGCTTGACAATTTTCAGCTTATATTGGTTCTACTACAGATAGGTTTTAAAATAACTTGCTTACACCCAAGTGGTCTAACATGAACTTTTGAAAAGTTTATTTTGCAAAAACAATTTTAAACCGATGCATCTCATACCAAGTCACTTCATCCCTGAGTCACTTGCTAACCTCAACAGGTCAAATCAATTAGGACATTCTGTCTCTCCATGCCCAGGTGATTTTTGTAATGCGGAGGGGTTGGTTTTGGACTGGGCTGGACAAGTCTGAAGTCACATGACGACTCCAGGTTATGGTCCAACAGGTCTACTTGAAATCACAAGCTTTCAGAGTGCTGCTCCTTTGTCAGGTAATGAGGAGCCCAATGAAGGAGCAGTGCTCTGAAAGCTGGTGACCTCAAGTAGACCTGTTGGACTAGAATCTGGTGTCATGACTTCTAACCTAGATGATTTTTGTAATGGGATGTGGGTTTCATTGACTAGGCTGACATTTATTGCCTGTCCGTCTTTGCCCAGAGGGCAGAAAATGCGTTGTGGGTCTGGAGTCACATGTAAATTAGGATGACAGATTTAGTTCCCAAAAGGACAATAGTGAACCAGGTGGGTTTTTACAACAATTAACAGTGGTTACATGGTCAGCATTAGGCTAACGTTATACAAAAAAAATCTACATTTACAATATATAAATCTACAGGGATGGCACTGCTGCCTCACAGCACCAGGGACCATGGTTTGATTCCAGCCCCTGGCGACTGCATACATTCTCCATGTCTACGTGGGTTTCCTCCAGAGGCTCTGGTTTCTCCGCTACAGTGGGAAATACAGGCTTACAGGTAGAGGGGTGGGTCTGGGTGGGATGCCATTTGGAGGGTCAGCGTGAACTTGATGGGCCGAATGGCCTGCATCCACACTGTAGGGATTCTATGTTACGTTTGTTTTTGTTGATTTCACTATCCTCTTGGGTTGGATTTGACACACCCCAGAACATTAACCTAAAGATTCAGGATTACTCATCCAGTGAGATTACCACTAAGTAGAAAGTGAGGACTACAGACCAGAGTAGAGAGTGTGGTACTGGAAAAGCACAGCAGGTCGAGCAGCATCCAAGGAGCAGGAGAATCGACATTTTGGGCAAAAGCCCTTCATCAGGAATGAGGCCTCAGTAATTCCTGATGAAGGGCTTATGCCCAAAACATCGATTTTCCTGCTCCTCAGAGGTTACCATTACTCCTGGCTTGGATAAAAAATTTGGATCTTATAAAGGAAGGAGAAGCAATGTGTTTTTTTTTGTCACATAACCCTTATATTTTGAGAGTTAACACATACCAGTGTCTTTCCTGTGTTCTAGATGTGTTTAAACATGTATTAGGGAGTTCTCACAATCCACTCAAAATCACTCAATTTCTAATTTCTCACTGATACAATGCTCAGTATCCCTCACAGGGCTCCTCCTCTTAAGTTACCAGCACACAGTCCTTAATTCTCCTCTAAAAGAAAAAGAAAAATACAGATGTTGGCAAACAGAAATAAAAACAAAGAATGCTGGAGAAACTGAACAGGTCTAGCAGCATTTGTCAAGAGAGAAAAACGGAATTAACATTTCAACTCATCTGATAATTCCCCTTTGGGACTACAGTAGTCATATCGGACTCAAAGCACCATCTCTGTTTCTCTCTACAGAGATGCTACTAAACCTACTGAGTTTCGCCAGAACTTTGTCTTTCCCTTAGTTTTCCTCCTCTCTGTAATTAAGATAACCATCCTGATATATGATCATTATATTTTTATTACAATGTTTGGGGACACTTGGATGTAGAGGCCCAGAATTCAGAGACCCGATACAGGGACTGTATACCTCCAAATGATGGCTTTATCAGATATTTGAGAAAACAATGGAGGTGGCCGTGGTTAAAACCTCAAGTTGCCAACTTAACCAGCAACTGCACAAAGCGGAGACCACTCCCTGTAAACAGTAACAAGTCAAGCCAGCAGGTCACACTGCACTCTGCAGAATATATTCCAAATGTAATAACTATAATATGCCAAAACTAGACGTAAATGTTTAAGTTTCAAAATACTCTAATCTCCACAGCCTCCTGGCTAAGCATGGCCAACCACTGGGGCATGTTTCATATCCTCGTACAGAATCGTACAAACATTGATAAGCACCTTAGCTTCTCCCTACTTCAGATTACGTTGCTGTTACCATGGTAACAACCTGATTGCGTTCAGCAGTGTAATTGTTTGTTTTAGTTTGACTGAAGCGTTTCATGTCCATGCTAATCACAGTCAGGGTTGGTAGAGATGGAACATTGTGCTTCAAACAGCCCCAGGTCAATCAGCAATAGCGAGCTGCAGAGTAAAGGCCATGTTAAACATCACAAGACAGAAGGGTTACACTCAAGGGGTCCAGGAAATTCTGCAGACCTCTGCCAGAGGACCACAAAATGGTCAATGTAACACCCATTTCCAAAAAGGGAGTGAGTGATTGAAGTCAATTGGCTTAACGTGACTGGGAAAATCATGGTGTCTTTTAAGCAAATGTTACCACACGTCTAGATGGAGACTACAACCAGAAACCACCAACAAGAATTTCAGAAAGGCTTCTGAAGAAGAGTCATTTGATCCAAAATGTTAACTCTGATTTCTGCCCCACAGATGCTGCCAGACCGGTTGAGCTTTTTGAGTAATTGCTGTTTTTATTGTGGAAAGGACGATTCAGTTACACAAAGGCTGACACCGGGCTCAGTGATTAGCACTGCTGCCTCATGGCGCCAGCGGTCTGGGTTCGATTCCACCCTTGGGCAGCTGTCTGTTTGGAGTTTGCACATTCTCCTCGTGTCTGGGAGGCTACCCTCCCACAGTCCAAAGATGTGCAGGTTAGGGCAGATGGGCCAAGGGAAATGCAGAGGTACAGGGATAGGGCAGGAGGGTAGGTCTGAATAGGATGCTCTTTAGACAGTCAGTATGGACTGGAATGGGCCAAATGGCCCGCTTCAGTACTGTAGGGATTCTATGAATAGGAGTGCTTTGAGGTGGTAATGATTGTGGTAATTACAGAAATGCAATGGATGCAGTGTGCATGGACTTACACAAAGTCTTTGACAAGTTGCCACACAAGGGACCACCAGAGCAGATGACGACAGAATTAGGGGAGTTTGCAGTTTGGATTATAAGCTGGTTAGAAGAGAGAAAACAGAGTATGAGTTAACAGCAGTTTCTGAAAGTGATTGGATGGGGCTTCTGTTGACAAAAAAAACAATGATTTGTTTCCAGAACTAGAGTGAATAGTGTCCTAACCTGCAATCACTGAATCTGGAGACACAGTAAGCCATTGTGAAGATCAAATTAAACTTCAAGGCAGTGATATAACAGTGGAACGTGCATTAAAGGGGCAGATAGAATGTCAGTAAATAAGGTGGTACGTCCTGGTTTAAAATACTTTGAATGAGTAAAGCTGGGACATCGATACAAAATTAAAGATATAGGAGTGAGAGCAGAAAGAAATATTTCTCCAACAGAAAACTGCAAAGCTGTGGAATTATCTACAAGAGTTCACGACTGAATCAGAACGGTTATCAATATTACAGCACACTTTATAGAGGTAAATGGCTGAGGAGAAATGGAACACACAGATATAGAAACAGGGTGGGTCGATGGCAAGTTGCAACACAGCCTTTGATGCAGAAAAGGCTTCCCCAGGATATTTCACAGGAACAGAGTCAAATCAAAATAGACAATGAGAATACAATAAAGACAAACAGATGGGGTAACTGAAATCTGGGTGAAAGAGCTGAGGCTGCAGGAATTTCACTGGGCAGGAGAAGACTACTGAGAGCACTCCAGAGCTCAGGCTAGAGATGGCCAAGACAAGGCCAGGAAAGAAGGGGTGAAAAGGGACAGGAGATGCACAAGAGCCCACAGATGGAAGAGCTCAGAGCTCTAAAGCTTGAGAGACTGGAGATGGTACTAGAAGATGGGGTGGGGCTGAGGCCACAGAGAGACTTCATCGAGGATGAGAACTCTAAATGAAAGGAGTTTGGGCATGTACTCTAACACCAGGATCTAGTACAGGTCATATAGTCATTGACCAATTTGCTTGTGGAAGCTCGAGGACGACAGATCAGCCAGCGCAGCACTGTGGATGATGGCTCCAGCAGTAGTTGAGCTGAGCTCAGCTCAGACGTTGACAGAACAATGTTAAGAAGGAGGAAGTCAGTGGTGATTGTGATACATAAGCAGAATAGACCAATTGGGATGAATGGCCTGTTTCTATGATGTTTCATTGATTTGTCACGCAACCAGCACTAGCTTCCAAATAAACTTGTATAGTTAGTAAGTTTGCAGATGACACCAAAATTGGAGGTGTAGTGAACAGTGAAGAAGGTTACCTCAGATTACAACAGGACCTTGACCATATGGGCCAATGGGTTGAAGAGTGGCAGATGGAGTTTAATTCAGATAAATGTGAGGTGCTGCATTTTGGGAAAGCAAATCAGAGCAGGACTTCCACACTTAGAAGATATATAGGATAGTGAAGAAAGCATTTAGTATGCTTTCCTTTATTGGTCAGAGTATTGAGTATAGGAGTTGGGAGGTCATGTTGCGGTTGTACAGGACATTGGTTAGGCCACTGTTGGAATATTGCGTGCAATTCTGGTCTCCTTCTTATTAGAAAGATATTGCGAAACATGAAAGGATTCAGACAAGATTTACAAGGATGTGGCCAGGGTTGGAGAATTTGAGCTATAGGAAGAGGCTGAAGCTGTTTTCCCTGGAGCGTTGGAGGCTGAGGGATTACCTTATAGAGATTTACAAAATTATGAGGGGCGTGGATAGGATAAATAGACAAAGTCTTTTCCCTGGGGTCGGGGAGTCCAGAACTAGAGGGCATAGGTTTAGGGTGAGAGGGGAAAGATATAAAAGAGACCTAAGGGGCAACCTTTTCACGCAGAGGGTGGTACGTGTATGGAATGAGCTGACAAAGGAAACGGTGGAGGCTGGTACAATTGCAACATTTAAAAGGCATTTGGATGGGTATATGAATAGGAAGAGTTTGGAGGGATATGGGCAGGTGGGACTAGATTGGGTTGGGATATCTGGTCGGCATGGTCAGATTGGACCGAAGAGTCTGTTTCCGTGCTGTACATCCTTATGACTCTTAGACTCTATGGCTATGACATGGTGGTGTGAGATTTTTAACTTTGTTCACCCCAGTCCAACACTGACTCCTCCATATCATGCCAATCATTTAGCTCAGGGCTGATCATTTATCTCAGTGTCATTTCCTGCACCTTCTCAATGTCCATTGGTGTAATTAGTTTCCAGAACTCTATCACTTTCTGACTGAACCTGCTCAATGATTGAGCTTTTACAGACCTCTGGGGTAACAAATTCCAATGATTCACTGTACTCTGACTGAAGAAATTCCTCTTTGCGGTTCTAAATGCCTGCCTTTCATCTTGAGATTAGGTTCCCTTCATCTAGACTCACCAGCTAAAAGGGATATTTTTTCCCACATTCATCCTGTTATGCCCTGAAAGAATTAAGTAAGTTTCAATTAGGTCATCCCTCATTCTTCCAGGGTCAAGGGAATACAGACCCAGTCTCCTCAATCTTTCTTCACAACATAATCCCACTGTTCCAGAGATTACAGATTTTACAGATTACATTACAGTGTGGAAACAGACCCTTCGGCCCAACAAGTCCACACCGACCCGCCGAAGCGCAACCCACCCATACCCCAACATTTACCCCTTACCTAACACTACGGGCAATTTAGCACGGCCAATTCACCTGACCTGCACATCTTTGGAGTGTGGGAGGAAACCGGAGGAAACCCATGCAGACACGGGGAGAATGTGCAAACTCCACACAGTCAGTCGCCTGAGGCGGGAATTGAACCCGGGTCTCTGGCGCTGTGAGGCAGCAGTGCTAACCACTGGGCCACCGTGCAGTCCAGAGTTGAAGCTTTTCTCGATGGAAAGCAAATTCTTCCATAGGTAAGTGGACAAAACCGTACACAATACTCCAGGTGAGCTCTCACCAAAGCTCTATAGAAATGCAGCAAGTTACCTTTACTTCTGATCCAGATCCCCTTACAATGAAGGCCAAAAACAAATTGTCTTCCTTATCGCATGTGCATTCTGACTTCTAGTGATTCATGACAAGATACTGAGATCCCTTTGTCCGCCAGCACTTTTCACCCTCCCACCATTTCAGAAATGACCTGATTTTCTCTACCAAAGTGAAAAAACAATACTCTTATTCACGTTATTTTCCACTGCCATGTTCTAGGCCATTTATTTGCCCTGTTCCTCTGAACACCCAGACTGGGTACATGAGCAAAGTTGGAAACAATGCAATTGTACTCCACATCCAAATTATTTCCAAACCGTGCAGTACCCCACTGGTCACAGCCTGAAACCTGGAGAATGATCCATTTATTCCTACTCCCCGTTTATTGCCCATTAACCAATTCTCAATTCATATTCATATTTCACAGAATCCCATGCATGCTAACTTTACTTTCAAACCTCCCATTTTGGGACACTACCAAAAGCCTTCTGAAAATCTAAAACACACCACACCAGCTCCAGTGATTTTTTTTTTTCTTTACTCTTGTATGGGAAGTGGGCATCACTGGCAAGGCCAGGATTTGAGGCCCGTCCTTACTTACCTTTGAATACCTGGTTTTCTCGGCCATTTCAGAGGATAGTTAAGAATTGCTGCGCCTGGAGTCACACATAGGCCAGACGAGATAAAGACAGCAGATTTCCTTCCTTAAAGGTCTTAGTCAGATAGATGGGTTTTAGCAACAATTTCATATTTACTATCTGCCCCAAATGACCAAATCAAAGACCTTGTGTCCTGGGGGATCAGTGTTTGATGAAAATTTGGATACAGAAGAGGTTCGTTTCACAAAGCTATCCAATAACTTACACAGTAGCTTACAGGGGTGAAACACTCCCAGGGTGGAATGTGAAGATTTTGATGCAGAGAAATTCATCATTTTTGTTCTGTGACTATGTTATTTGCAAAGGAATGTTTTGATATCTTTCATGTCCTCAGAATCTATGTCATAAATGATGAACTGGATAATGTGGTAAAGGTTAAAGTGTTTAACTGATATAAATGTTGGCTTCAGGAAAAAAAACTCATTTGCTGAGATGGCACACCAGAGGATTGGGACAAAAACAAACCACAGGCATTCAGTTCACAAGTTTGGGATAAAAACACTTGCATTATTCAAAATACTTCCAATGCTAATGCTGCAGCAGATGCTCAGCTAAATATTACATGCTGTCAACACAGGAGGCCATTTGGCCCCTCGGGTCTAATGCAACATTTAACTGCATCATGGCTTATCTGTTCAAAGGCCACATTAAGGCTGAAGTCAGTGTGATATTTTTAGTCTACACACCTTAAAATGCTCAAAACAACCCAAACACAATTGTTGATTTTATCTTCCCAATTGCAGAGACTGAAGAAATAAATAAATGAAGCAGAAAACCAAAGAAAAAAGAGATGAGAGAAGAAAGGACAGTGGGTGGAAGAGGAGCAAGGGAGGGAGGGTGGGAAGTGAGCAGCAGAGAGGGGAGAAGGAAAGAGCCATCTCCTCCTGTGGCATAGCTTCCATTTTGTTCCTCTCAGGGACTTTGGGATTTTATCTGATGCTAAAGACAAAACCGAACACTTGGGCTGGTGAAGTGGTAACAAGGAAGCACAATTACATGTTCTCATTATTAGAACAGCAATTTATTTCTTCTAGCTACTGAAACAAAATCTATAAAATCATTTAAAAGGCAAGTAGCTAGGATTAAGTATAAACACATTGAGAAAATTAGGTTTAACTAAATAGCCCCTGTTGAAAAGCCAGCAACGCAGGGACAAATGTCAAAACGGGCATCCTTCAGTCCTAGAACTCAGTTCACATCATTAGAAACAGCGACATGAACAAGCACAAGGGGAAGATTTAAATTTTTATAGTGCCTTTCATTAAACCTAAATCTCTCAGCTCTGCACTGTCTATGGAATATCATTAAATGTAGCACAGTTAACCAAAGTACTCGCCTGTCTTTTTTCAAACTGTGGCCACACGATCTTTAACACCCACCAAAGGGGGCAAACAGAAAGACCTTAGACAGAAGCTGCGCTCCCTCAGCACCATGCTCTATTGTTGATCTCAAACACACAGCCTTGTGATTCTGAGGTGAGCTCATTCTACCAATAGAACCAAGGGTGACCATGGCATCAGTAAAGACTATGCTGTCCAGAAATTGGGTTAATGTAAATTGACACTACAACAGTGACACCATGTTTCAGGTACCTCTGAAAAATCTCCTGGAGGGTGTCTCTAGTGAATGCTCTTCCATCCTGGAAGACATTGTTGAGGGCGTGAAGTGCACACAGCTCTCTCCTCTGCTTTTCATGATAAATCAGAGCAGATGCCTGAGCATCAGAGTCCAGTTTTAACTTATCTCCTTTCCAGGGGACACAGCTCATTTTCAATTTGACAAGACGTATGGGCCTGAAACGTGGTCAAATCTCAGGAAGAAGTATACCTCAACCTTAGTTCACATCCCAGGCACCCTATAGTCATATTAAGATGTGTGAGCTGTAGCATCAGGTGTCTTCATGGCTCAGTACAATTTAATCAAGTATAAATGATAGCTGTAGGTTGCAAAATTTCATCATGACCATTTTCAGAAACTAAAACATATAATGTGTAACTCCAGCCGAGAACAGCAGTTCGTAATATCCTTTAAGGACACGTTCCTCTTGCAGTTCTAACACTTTTAAGATTGAAACCAGTATTTCTTTCCCTGAAGTTCAGTCATTCTGGCAAAATATTTATAATCCCTCAGTGAGATCCAACTTGCTGTTGCAACAATATTGTGTGTTGCAGAAGCTTTGTGTCAGTTGTTGCAGCCTTCTCAAATCTTCAGACCATCCCATTAGTTGATGTCAGGTTTCCAGGTTGGATCCTCCATCAGTCCATGAGATCCTTGGCTTTGCTTCGTCCCTGTCTCTCCCCCTGTGCTTCACCTCCTTTTGTACACTTGGGTGTTTCCCTCAGCTCCTGAGCCTGTGTGTGTGTGTGTGTGTACCCATATACCGTGGCAGCCCTAAAGTTACCTCACCACCTTGCCTGAGTTCTTCCCATGCTTCAGCTCCCTTTGGATCTTCCTATACCTCACTATCCAAAAACCCACACCACCCCCTTTGGGCTCTTCCTGTGCCTTTTTCTTCCTCTGCCTCCCACCCACCTTATGGTCTCTTCCTGTACCTTTCACACCCTCCGCTCCCTTATGGGCTCTTCCTGTGCCTCCCTTTCACACACACACCATCCGGATTCTCCTTGTGTCCCCCACTTGCTACCTCTCCCTCCTGTTAATGACAGTAACCAGGCTCCAGGCTGCTATGGACCTCGCACGGTCGCTTCCTCCAGCTCCACAGCCGACACTGACCGAACTCCAGCCACCGCTCACTCCCGGGCCCCGCTCAGCTCCAGCCGCCACCTGCGCTTTACGTCACGGCCACCCACATGCGCACTACGTCATCCTAATACGCGGGCGTCGTGACGTCAGAGGTTCGGAACGACCGAAGCCGGGCGCTCGTCGTGCGTCATCACGCAGCCCTCTACCCGGATTGGCTGGGTGTCTCCAAGATCTGAATATGAAAAATCAAATATAACTTGCTGAAGAAACTCAGCAGCTCTGGCAGCATCTGTAGAGAGAGAGAGAAAATCAGCGCTAATGTTTCAAAGTCCAGTAACCCTTCACCAGAACTTGATAGTAGTTGGGGGAAGGTAGTCTTTATGATGAGGTGAAGCGGGGGTAAACAAGTACAAGGAGATGGAGCCCAGGTAGAGAGATATGAAAGGTGGAGGTAAACAAGGAGATTATGGATAGCGGGGTCCAAGGTAAACAGAGGTAAGAGCGAGGCCATCCTCGATCCTCTTCACCGTCAGGACCGACCACCTAAAGTTGCTGGGTATTTGGTTTGGGGGAGCTGGGGCGTGTGCCAAGTCTTGAGAGAAGCGTATCAGCAAAGTGAGGCAGAAACTAGGCAGATGGAAGCTATGGTCGCACTCCATCGTGGGAAAAACCCTGGTCATCAGGTGTGAGGCACTGTCATTGCTGTTGTACGTGGCACAGACCCTTTGGGAAAAGGAGAAGGCGGATCCTATCGAGTGGTTCCCTGAGCAGACTGTCAAAGCCATTTGGCAGAATGCCTCAATGCCAGAACTTTCCAACAAGCACCAAGACATGGCTTAGCTGGTGGTGAGATGGGCTCTGCCTGTGAGATCCTTTATGCACGCCCGGACTCTCAGCCACACCGCATGCTGCCCTCGAAGTGGCTGTGGGGGGCATGAGACTGTCACACACCTCCTTCTGGAATGTGCCTACGCAGAAGAAGTCTGGAGAGGAATGCAGTGGTGTTTGTCGAGGTTCGTCCTGAGCAGCGCCGTGCACGCTGCCCTCGAAGTGGCTGCAGGGGGCATGAGACTGTCACACACCTCCTTCTGGAATGTGCCTACGCAGAGGAAGTCTGGAGAGGAATGCAGTGGTGTTTGTCGAGGTTCGTCCTGAGCAGCGCCGTGATGTGGGACTCCATGCTCTGCGGTCTGTTCCCTGTGACGCACACTGAGACGAACATCAACTGTGCCTGAAGGATCATCAACTTGGTGAAGGATGCTGACGCCTCAGCTAAATATATGGACATATGATTGATAAATGTTCAGATCTGTATATAAAAATGATAAATTCTGATCTCTGTATGTAAATGTTTACGTATATATGGCATGACCAACTGTACAGACCATCAAATTATTTTATGAATAAAGTATATTTTTGAAATAAACAAAGAGCAAAAACAGAAATTGCTGGAAAAACCCAGCAAGTCTGTGGAGAGAAATCAGAGTTAACTCTGGGCTCTTCCTGTGCCTTCCACACTTTAAGTTATCAGACCCTCCTGATGTCTCAATTACCTATAAATAGAACCTTACTTAATTAATAAATGCCTTTGGAATCGTCATAACTATCAAGAATGTCCAACCCAGTGTTTTTTTTAAATCTCCAAACAGAAAAACTATACAGATCTGAACTGCTGTAGTAGCTGTTGATGGACATAAAGTTTTTTTATGGATTGCAGAAACTGGGTAGATGGGAGCATTGCTCCATCTCAGTTGCAGGGAAACACCTAGTTATTTGGCATTAGGTACTCTTGGCTTTGCCCATGGTCAGGCCTATTCTCCAAGCCTAATCCACTGCAGTCATGCGAGATCTCCACTTCATCTGGAGATTAAAGATGGACCACGCCAGCAGGGATTCCATGTACAAAGTACTCGTTCATCGCTGAGGCATTGCTGTTCACGATGTGGTCTCCTGTACATTGGGATGATTCCTTTCCAGGACACATTCAACTATCAACATATTATTATATGTTGGACCTCGCTGTGCACAAATTGGTTCCCACAATTTCTACATAACAACTGTGATGACACTTTGCAATTATTTCATTAGCTGTGAAGGGCTTTGAGATGCTTGGTGGCAATGGAGGCAAAACACTTTTTCTGACATCAAAAGCAGTCACCCTCACCTCATTTCTGAAATTCTGTTCTTTTGGGCACCAGGAATAATTTAATTGCTCTCCATTGAGAAAGTGACATCTCAGAGAATAGATGGTTTAACGTCTCATCTGAAAGCAATATCTTTATAAGAGCAATGGGCCTTCAGTGAGTTTCACTGAGTTTCAGCCTTGTTTTTTTGTGCTTACAACCAGCAGAGGGCTTTGAATCTAGAGGCAAGATAAGCCCTGACCTTTTAAGACAGAATTAGACAAAATGTAACATTAAAGAACCCTGATACATTTGAAGTTAATGGAATTCGTGGAGGCAATCTCTCCAATGCTTGGAGTCAAACTAGATCAAAAGGAGATGGAATTAATTATTTAAGGTCAATCTCCTCAGGTTCATGACATTGCTGGAGTTCCTCAGGATAGTGTCCTGAGCCCTTAGATGTTCAGCTACTTCATCAATGACCTTCCTTCCAATTTAAAATCAGAAGTGGGAAAATTCACTGACGTTTGCACAGTTTTCAATATTATTCATACATGCAGTAAGACCTGGACAATACTCAGGCTTGGGCTGATAACTGGCAAGCAACACTCTGTGTGTTTGTTTTTCCACTGTGTGAGCTGCAAGGTTCGTGTGTGGCAATGGCTTCTGAAAGCAGAAGCTATCCATCAGCACGTAGGTCAATGTGCACAGAGGTTCCCAGTGGCTGCATGGTCTAGAAGGAACAAAATCAGAAGTTGCTGGAAAAGCTCAGCAGGTCTGGCAGCATCGTGAAGAGAAATCAGTGTTAACATTTCAGGTCTGGTGACCCTTCTTCAGAAATGTTATGTTTGATTTCTCTGCACAGATGCTGCCAGACCTGCTGAGCTTTTCCAGCAACTTTGGTTTTTGTTTTTGATTTACAGCATCTGCAGGGTTCTTCTGGTTTTTATTTGGCCTATAAGGAACATTGGTTGCAAGTAAAATTCTCACTTTACAAGGGTCAGGCAATCACTGTCTCTACTAAAAGACAATCTAACTATTTCCCCTTGAAATGCATTGGCATTACCATTGCTGAATCCATCATCATCAATATTTTGTGGCTGTAACAGTGCATTAGGGCTAAGAATTATCTCTTGATTCCCCAAGATTTGCTATCTACAAAGCATAAGTCAGAAATGTGAACGTAGGAGGTTTATAATATGAAAGAGGTTTGACACCATTCCTGAAGAAGAGCTTATGCCCGAAACGTCGATTTTCCTGTTCCTTTGATGCTGCCTGACCTGCTGCGCTTTTCGAGCAACACATTTTTAAGCTTTGACACCATTAAAGACAATCAGCCTGCAGTAATTCACCTTAGACATCCATTAAGTATATTCAAGGCTGAGATAGAGATATTTTTAATCAGTCATGGAATCATGCGTTAAAAGGCAGAAAAGTGGACTTGAAGTCCTGTTAAATCAGACTTGATCTCATTGAATGTCAAAGCAAAATTGAGCCAAATGGCCTACTGCTGTTGCAATGTCTTATGGTATTAAGGTGACTTCAACATCATCTTTTAAATCCAGAATTTCTCCCATCTGGAAGGACAAGGGCAGCAGATACATGGGAATGACCACTGGTGGCTCAGTGCCTAGCACCACTGCCTCACAGGGACCTGGGTTCAATTCCATCCTCAGGCTGACTGTGTGGAGTTTGCACATTCTCCCACAATCTTTGGACTGTGGGAGGAAACTGGAGCACCTGGAGAGTTTCCTTCGGGTGCTCCAGTTTCCTCCTACAGTCCAAAGATGTTCAAGTTAAGTGGAATGGCTATGGGATAAGCAGGGTTACAGGGATAAGATAGGGGAGTGGTTCTGGGTGGGATGCTGTTTGGAGGGTCATTAAGGACTTGCTGGGCCACATGGCTTGCTTCCAAACCTTAGGGATTCTATGATTCTACATCACCCCAAAAACAACCCCCATCTGACGTGAAAGTTTACTACTATTCATTTCATGTTGCTAGGTCAAACTCCTTGCCCTCGTTCCTGATGAAGAGCGTTTGCCTGAAAACGTCGATTTTCCTGATGCTGCCTGACCTGCTGTGCTTTTCCAGCACCACTCTAATCTTGACACTGAAATCCTAGTCCGTTCCCCCCAACGACATTATAGATGTCCCTATGCCACATGGGCTGCACTGCTTCAAGAACGAGGCGCACCGCCATCTTCTCGAGGATAATTTTGCGGATTTGTAGGTGAGGTGGGTCAACCATGAGCAATACAGGGATGGGGTGGGTCTGGGTGGGATATATATTCTTCGGAGGGTCAGTGCAGAGTCGATAGGCCGAATGGCCTGCTTCCATACTGTAGGGATTCTATGAACTTGAGGTGATAGGGTTAGGGCCCAGTCCTGATGAAGTGTCCTGCCCGAATCGTCAACTCTCCTGCTCCTCGGATACTGCCTGGAGTGCTTTTTCCATCTTCACACTTTATGGACTCTGACACTCCGCCATCCGCAGTGCTCACTATCTCCTATGAATTTGGGGTGAGCAACATAAGGCAGTAATGGCAATGTCCTGTGAGCAGGTGAAAGATATATAAATGTATGTTGTTGTTATTGTTGCAATAGATTTCAAACGTGTTTCATCAGAAAGGGAAACTTCCCCAATTGTATTGCATGTGTTTATGTAGAAGAATAGGCAAAGGTGTATCTGATGTTTATGTTGGCTTTGCTCCTTGTTGCAGTCCAGTTGCATCAGGAATGAACCCAGCAACAAGAGCACGGTCGCCCATTGGCTGGGAGCTCCGAATGACGTGTGGCCTGATCTCCTATTGATTGAGAGCGGTTCCT
>NW_025211817.1:0-18257 GCF_004010195.1 Chiloscyllium plagiosum
TATTTTAAAATTAAAAGTGATCAGATGAAGGATCCTTCTCACTAATGTCCTCTACATGTCTTGGTCACATCTTACCTGGGGGAGAAGTAGGTGCCCAGGGATCTCTGTCAGGTGCTGCTGCAGCTGAACCCCAGGGATCTGTGCTTCTTGACTGCTGCTCTCCTGACAAACGACGGCCAGAGGATCCCCATGGATCAGAAGTCGCGGCAGCCAGTCGGGAACCTGCTGGAAGAGGGATGAGCTCTTCATTGTACTGGCCCCGAAAACAAAAAAAAAGGCTCAATTCAAGCAACAACCATCAAGGACCACTGTTAGGACATTGTTGGGGCAAGTTACATCAGAATGGAAGATGATTGTGCAGAGCCATGAAGACACAGAGTAAATGATCAGTGAGACATTTTCAGTCATTAACCAGGCACCTGCTGTCACTGTAAATAAACCAGAGTGAAACAGACAAATTCTGCATGTACCATGGGTCCCAGAGATGATCAAAAACATCAATATACCCTCTCAAGGTCTCCCGTCTCAAACCTGCATGCAATTCACATACAGCAAGAGACTGCAAGGCAGAAATCAGTTTGCCCATCACTTCTACAAACAAAAAAATGATTCAGTCAGCTCATTTTTCCTTTGTATTGACTGTTTGATAAGGACACTGGGAGAATTTGAACTGTAAAAATACTGCCACTGGGTCTTAAAACATGCACCTTCACCATCACAACAGGCAGATTGCTACAAGCAATAAGGCACCACTCCCTCAGTATAGCAACTGGTGTCAAACAGGGGACATGGGCTGACAGTACAGCTCAGCATAGAGGGAATACTGCATTGCTGAGTGAGCCTTTAGAGTCCTATCAGCCTACTGTAGAGATTAGAGTAGATTAAAGGATTCCACAATACAATCCATAATACAGGGCTTAGTTTCAGTAAGATGTATTCATTAAACTCTTTGGATTCTAAAACAGCAGAATTTGGGAGTACACACACACACACACACACACACACAAAGGCTTTTACAGCTTGTAAATAACGAGATGCATATTCAGTCAGTCTATCGTCGAAAGACTGACAGTGCTCCTGATACAATCTGGAGTGTCACGGGAATCCAGAGGGATCATGCTATTGGTGTTTGTTTACCAGCAGTTTGCCGCATGGCCAAGACTCTCAGCTCTCAAGTACCCGAGTAGGTGGTGACTGGTTTCAGCAAAGTGTTAAAACTTTAATCTGCTTCATCTAGTTCAGCAGGACATTTCCTCTGATTCAAAGCAATGGCTGTTCAGCAAGCATCATTCCCCAAGCTGCACTGATCTTAACTGCAGCATTTAAACACAGTCAAGACAAACAGTGTCAAAATATGTCAAGTCACTTGAAGACAGTCTTCTGTACACCACTACCAGAGCCTCCAATCCACAAATGAAGTTATTAAGCAGTTAGGAGTAGAACATCTGAGAGTCTAAAGTTTCAGATAGACAGGCTAACGAGTAAGGACACTGAATATCAGTGTTGCCATTTCTGAAGTGTTCTAAAATTAAGTTGAACCTAATTACCTGTTCTTTTGAAAACATTGTCATGCCATATTACATTCCCAGTCTCTCTCCGATGCCTTGCCTGAAGTCCCCCAATTCACATTCTAGTAAGGATAGGTAGTTAACAGTGCCAAATACAACCAAACTGAAGCTGGGCTGATTCTCTCCTCACACAGCTAAGTGCCACTCAAACCTACTGTAACATTCTCTTAGCTGGCCCTTCACCTGAGATCAGTTGGCTCAGCATCAAATGCTTATGAAGGGTCATGAGTTATTTCAATTCCTAACTAAGCCATCAAGGTTGTCCAGTTATTGGTTAGTTGGTAATGTGGTACAGCTATCAACACACAAAAGCAAATAGGCGACAGCCAGAACACCCTGAGAATCTTACCCATCTGCTTCCAGGGGTCATTGGACACTGGCCGGCACACAGCTGCCCATGGGTCAGGCTTGGTAGTGGATGTTGATGGCAGTGGTGCTCCCCAGGGATCAGATTTCTGGGTCAGGGGAGATGGTGTGGAGTCTGTCAGGTCCAGTAAAGCAGTCTGTTAAAAGAAAACACCATAACATTTCAATGGAAACTATAAATGCAGGTCATTACCACGGTGATGATGTTCACCAAGTTATCTGGGTGATACTTAAATGTTTTGTAGGTTTTTCCCTGCCTCTCCTCACGATCATATCTCTGTAGCCACACAGAAGTCTAACAGAAACCAGTGATGGTGCACTAACATCTTCTAGTTGGTGATGTTTGCCTTGGGCCCAATAAGGATCTAAGACTCATTTCAGAACTTCCTGATACACCCCCCTGTGACAGTCAGGGGCAGTGCTGAGGGAGGACACCTGGCAGTGTGGAGCTGTTTACTTATTCTGGACGTGTTAATAATCTCACAGTATAGTTAAAAGGAAAGGGACTTCTTTTCATATCCATATTAAATGTCAAAACTACATTTAATTGGCCACGTTACCACATCACAGCTTTTGGAAGGTCACAAACTAGAATTGCTAGGGCTATCAATCAAAAAGTATTTTGATACATGACTAACTGCAGACCATAGTAATGATATTAATCCAATGTGTTCCCAGCCACCTGGACCAGCCATAAGGTAGTGATGGATAGATGGAACTAATTATTAAAGGAATATTCACACCCTAGGGGGACACTGGCCATACCTCGGTTTTGTGGGGAGCCATGCCTGGCATTTGCAGTTTCTGTCGGCTCTCTTCTAACGCCAGCTGTAAACGCAGGTCATCACCACGGCGATGCTGTTCATCCTGCACAATCCAATCCAAATCTAAGAGTTACATTTACCCAACCAAAACTCCAGCATGGTATCACAACATACAGACCACCAGAAAAAGACCCAAGTTTGTTCCCTGGGTGTTTGACCAAGCTGTTTGCCTCAAACTACAAGCTACTACGGGCTAGGGATGGGAAAAGATAAAGAAATTACTCAGGGATCAGACTCTGAATGGATACCCGAATACACTTACTGGAAAATAAGGAAATGCAGAGCATTTGGTCAGTAAAGGGTCAGACTCTACTACCATCATCACTCGGTTAGCCACCAAGGCAGTGAAGGTGAGACCACCACCAGATCAGCCATGATCCTACTGAATGGTGAAGCAGACTTGAAGGGCCAAATGGTCCATGTTTCAATGGCTGATCTTCAGAGAGGGCAATGGCCTAATGGTATTATAAAAAGAACCAGATAATGTTCTGGGGACCCGGGTTTGAATCCCACCACAGCAGATAGTGGAATTTGAATTCAATAACAAAACAAAAGAAAGAAAATCTGGAATTAAAAGTCTAATGATGACCATGAATCCACTGTTGATTGCCAGGAAAACCCATCTGGTTCGATAATGTCCTTTAGGGAAGGAAACTGCAGTCCTTGCCTGGTCTGCCCTACATGTGACTCCAGAACCATAGTAATGTGCATGACTCATAACTGCCCTCTGGGCAATTAGGGATGGGCAATAAATGCGAACGAACGAACGAACGAACGAACGAAAAGATGACAAATGGTCAATGTCTGTGTAACAGAACAGTTCAGAACTGCAGCCTGGTACAGTGCTTTAGTCACTTGAGATTATATTTGAAAGCATATTGCAGTCTTTCTAAACCTAAATCATGCCCTTTAATTTGAAGTTACACATGGTCATTTGGGAATACAGATCTTAAGGATAAGATGCAAATACTTCAGGGTGGAAACTGGAGGTAACACAAAAGTGCAAAACAAATTTTGATGTGCCCCAGCCCACACACAGTTTCTGAATTGCACTTTCATGTGACATAAAGGCGAGGTACTGGTTAAATGTATCTTAACAGTGTTAAACAGCAGGTAACCAAGACAAAAAAAAATGCTTCTTTATACAACCTCAGATCAACTGTCTACCACAAAGCTACTGCTACAACTTCTCACGAATTGTGCTCGTGACACCTAGTGGCGACGATTAGTGCAGCCATTGACTAACTGATTCATTCCTGAAGAAGGGCTTATGCCCGAAACGTCGATTCTCTTGTTCCCTGGATGCTGCCTGACCTGCTGCGCTGTTCCAGCAACACATTTTCAGCTCTGATCTCCAGCATCTGCAGACCTCACTTTCTCCTCAACTGATTCAATTCCCGAAGCAAGAAGCAGAAATAAAAAGCCAAACAGCGGCCAAACTCCGTGTGCTAAACCTTAACCAAAATGTTGAGAAAATCTATTTCCACAAAAGTATACCCATCCTCTAAATTTATATGGAAACAATCCATTCATTGTTGTTTTCTAAGTTGGTCGGGAGAAGCAAGAGATAGGGAAAGAGGGGCAGTGAGTTTTCAGTTCTTTGTTGCAACTGATTCATGTAGGACATCTCACTAACTCGCACACAGTTATTTATTATAATAAATTAGTCTGTTGTGGATTATTTGTTTCTGTACAATATTCCATCTGTGTATAAAGAGTTGTTAGGATTTGGAATGCACTGCCTAGGAGAGTGGTGGAGACAAATTCCATGTAAGGTTTCAAAAGAGAGCTGGATATATATTTGAAAGTGATGAATATAGAGTGCTCCAATGATGGGGCTGGAGACTGGGAATAGCTCTTTCAGGAGCTGGTACAGACATAACTGGCCAAATGGCCTTCTCTGGACAATAAAATTCTATGTTTAAATCTGGCCTAGTAAATTTTAGCTAAACAAAAACAAATTGCTGGAGAAACTCAGCAAGTCTGATACGATCTGTGGGAAGAAAGCAGACTCAAAACATTAACTCTGCTTTCTTCTCACAGTTGTCACCAGACCTGCTGAGTTTCTCCAGTAATTTCTGTTTGTTGTTTCAGATCTCCAGTTTTGTTTTATACTGGTAATTTTAACCTGTTTGTTTTTATCTGTTCATCTGTGGAGAGAAATAACGGTAAGGATCCCATGTATTCCTCAATTAAAAGCTTATCACTAGGCAGAGTGGAATACTACACTTGATCATCTCATAGTCTAGAAGAAGTTTGCAGATTTTGTTTCATAAGGAGGTACAACATACAGAAATGCCTGAACAAAAACGAAAGACAGAGGATAAAGCTCAAATTGCAGTAAGAACGTGGTGACACTGAAAAGGTAATATCTTCTCAAAGCCTTCTCCAAATCAACACACAGATGTGTGACTGTTCAATTTAGGTCACGTACATTGTGGCGGCGCGGTTAGTGGGTTTGATATGATGGTGGGGGGGGGGGGGGGGGGGGGGGGACAGGAAGAAAGAGGGTTGAATTAAACAGAAAGAGACACCAGTTTCATTTTAATTTAACATTTTGTTTTCAATGGCATCTGTTTCAATTTAACCTGCAAGCAAAATCTGTTATATGGAATAATAATTATCTCATGAAAATTATATCCCACCAAGGTGGGATCCCCGTATGCTGGCAATAAGTATTCAAATCAAAATCATAACCAGAATTTTCATGTGCTCAACAAAAGAAAAAATTGCCTTTTAATAGAAGGATGGGTAAGGAAAGAAGCAGATGCTTTTTAGTTGAGGCCAAGACAAGCTATTGAGCACAGGGAGCTCTGCTCTGCAGTGGACAGGTGAGTATGTTTTGCTAAAGGGGAAAACTCCACTGCCCAACTTCAGCTCTCAATTCGAATCAGTAAAATCAAACACAAAATGAAAAGGTTCATGATATAACTTATCCTTGGTTGAGCAAATATCACAGAATGTCTCATTTTACGTACAGCATAAGCAGACTATGGATCAGAAATGGGAGACTGCCTTTACATCACAGTAACACGAAATGACAGTGGATCACCCATGACATTGCCCATTTGTACAATATATAAGATCTTGGAACACGTTATCATCTGCCTGAGGTACAAATGCATGTAAGAGCACTTCTCTCCTTAAAGGCCATGAAGTACTATACCTAAACTGGAGTGACTGCAAGCTGTGGTTAATGGTTATTTGGTGCAGGAAATCCGCAGATTGAACTATGCCGGTGAGCGTTAGTTACATCTGAGGCATTTAAGAAAAAAAAACCCAGCATTTAAGATCAGTCTGCACCTACAGCAAAGTGCAACGCCTGCATGAGTGACAGATTAATGTACTCTTTAAACTTAAACATTCTGCTCTGCTTTTGCTTTATGTATCAGTACTGAATGGTCCTACCTGTGCACTCAGGGTCAGCACAGTGTTCCTTTGTTGGCTGCCAGCTGTGGTGGCACTTTTGAAGATCTATAAAAGACAAAGAAGAAAACATGAAGAATGTGACAGACAACTTTACAAACCTGCACAAAGTCCTCTATTGGATCATTGCGATCTCAGGGGAGAGCCTATTGCTTAATGTGAGTAACATTACATAGTGGGACATTAAGAATCAGTCTCACAGGAGACAGTATCAAACATAGAGTCATAGAGATGTACAGCACTGAAACGGACCCTTCAGTCCAACCAGTCAATGCCAACCAGATATCCCAACCAAATCTTGTCTCACCTGCCAGCACCCGGCCCATATCCTCCAAACCCTTCCTATTCATACACTCATCCAGATGCGTTTTAAATGTTGCAATTGTACCAGCCTCCACCATCCTCTGGCAGCTCATTCCATACACGTACTACCTCTGCATGAAAATGTTGCCCCTCAAATCCCTTTTATATCTTTCTCCTCTCACCCTAAACCTATGTCCTCGAGTTCTGGACTCCCCCACACCAGGGAAAAGACTTTGCCTATTTACCCTATCCATGTCCCTCATGATTTCGTAAACCTCAAAACGTCACCCCTCAACCTCCGCCGCTCCAGGAAAAACAGCCCCAGCCTGTTCAGTCTCTCCCCATAGCTCAAATCCTCCAACCCTGGCAACATCCTTGTAAATCTTTTCTGAACCCATTCAAGTTTCACAACATCTTTCCGATAGGAAGGGGACCAGAATTGCACGCAATATTCCAACAGTGGCCTCACCAATGTCCTGTACAGCAGCAACATGACCTCCCAACTCCTGTACTCAGTACTCTGGCCAAGGAAAACATACCAAACGCCTTCGTCACTATCCTATCTCCCTGCGACTCCACTTTCAAGGAGCTATGAACTTGCACTCCAAGGTCTCTTTGTTCAGCAACACTCTCTAGGAGCTTACCATTAAGTGTATAAGTCCTGCTAAGATTTGCTTTCCCAAAATGTAGCACCTCGCATTTATCTGAATTAAACAAATTCCTCATTTCAGAAATACGTATTTCCCCATCCCCTCTACCCAAAGAACTTCACGTGTCCAATATCAAACCAACCACATAAGTTAATAGAGTGCATTACAACATGAAACACCAAAATGAATGGCTTCAGCATTTCATTCATCATATACAGTTAAGACCTTAACAAACAATTTTATTTTTAATCTTCAAATTAATGAGATGGTGAAACATCGCAATTCTACCTAGTGTGGAAGGATCAATATGGAAAGTAGATATAACATCAAATGAAAACAGAAGAATTAGAATTAAGCAGCTGGTCAGAGTCTAATATAGAATAAAATTGTTCAATAACCCCAAGAGCTAACCTGCCTCCTATCCTTCAGATGCTTATGGACTGGTTGGATTTTTAAAAAAAATATTTCTCTCCCTGGGAGGGACTGGAAGATTAATTTCTACAAGGGAAGTGCCAAGATGTTACTCTAACCTCAGCATGGTTCCTGGTCCCTAGGGCCACCCACTTTTCCCTGCCCAGCCACACTAAACAAGTTTCTTCAGGCTCTTCCATCTCGGAGGTCAAACTTCAAAGCTCAGGAGGGACAAAAATGAGTCAAACATTGATGGAAGCAAGTTTTAAGACAAATTATAACCCCTTAGTAACAGAAAGAAAATGGAAAAGAAAACTGGAAGCTTGAAATAAAAATTACAACAGAGCCATACAAAACCAGGCTAGTGCCACATGTTGCTGCTGGTCTAGTCAGCTAAGTTTCCTGGGACCAAAAATCTGCCTCAGTGATTTCAGGTTGAATCTCCCACAGCCTTTGTTGGAAACAAATGAATGGAGGTCCAGGACAGGACTGGTCTCACTGTGTGCCATCTGGGTGCCCACTGTTCAGTAGCATTGGTACACTCGCACTCACTACAGTTTCTCTCACCAGTACAAAGGAATACTCGGGTGAGGGAACAGAGCTAAAGATATTTGTGGAATCATTTGTGCAGCTGGAGATGTCTGTGCACTTTCTCTTCCATATCCAAGTTGTCCCTGAATGTAGCTTATGAAAATACAAATTCAATTATGCTGACACAACTCAGTATACAGCAAGTATTTAATCAGGGTACCTAAAACAGAAAAAGCTTTTTTAAAATAAGAAATCCTTTAAAGGTCACTTCACAAACCCACATTAGTTTCCTACCCCTCGTTTCGTTTACCTTACGACAGTATCGATGAATTGAGAATAAAACTTTTTAAAATTTGTTCATAGGATGTAGGCATCTTCAACTAAGTTGACATTTATTGACCACCCCTATCAGGAGTGACATGCAGGCCAGACGAGATAAGGCTGACACATTTCCTCTCTGAATAAAATCCAAGGAACATTAATGAACCAGATGGTTTTTATGAAAATCGTCAGAGATAATATGATTGGTATTAGAAGAGATTTTTATTAAATTCAAATTTCACCACCTGCCATGATGGGATTCAAACCTCGATCCCCAGAATATTGGCCTGGAGTTCTAGCCTATAGACATTACCAAAACACCACCTTGAAACCTAGATTGACCTGGATTCCTGTCTATTTTCCCAACCCAAGCAACACCTGGGTACCTGTTCAGCCTCTTCCCGACTCATGGCCAGTGCCAACTGAAGCTGCAGTTCCTCCTCACCACTGGTTTGGGGTCGTGTTTGTTCCAACTCGGAGGAGATCTTTGGTGAAGTTGCTGTGGACATAGAGAAACATAACAAATAAGGGCATCACTTCAAGGACAGATTAGTCTCTCCAATTATGTTACGTCACACTATCAGGCATATTACCAAGTTTCTCATCAAACTCCATATTACTTTCCAATTTAATAGAACACAGTTGTAACTTTTCGCATAATTATTTTATCATGTTTAATAGTGTGATCGGATCAATTATTAAATCTTTCCATACTTGGGTAAACCAATCTGTACACTGGTATCTTCCTGACCCTGCGGCCAACATAGCAATGCTCACAGTTGAACTCCACAGGCTATGCAACCACTTTACGTGTTTATTGATAAAAGAATAAAATCAGAATATTTTTGATTGTCATGAGTCTTTTGTTTTCTTTGTTACTGAATGACGGGAAATATTTGTTAAATAACAATACATTAAGAATTGTGGGAGATGTACATGGTTGAAACGCTACCAATGTAGTTGCAGAAGTGATTAAAAGTTCTTACTGGCAATACTTTGCTAAATGAAACCAAATGCTATAGGGTTAACCCATGGAAATTACAAACACATACAATGTGAACACTTACAGCCATGGTAGGAAGCAGGCGATCCTCCTATTTTGCCACACTCATCTGATTGGCTGGTGGACAGATTTGGATGGCTGGAGCCTCGCCCAAACATGATTTGGTTATTGCTGCCTACTGCAGTTGTCACGCTTGACATCCGCTCCTTTGTCTTCAGCGCATGACTCCGCTCAACCCGAAGCCTCTCATCATCTTTAAGTAACGCGATCAGCTGTTTTGATTTCTCCCGCACATTGATACCTGGTTTGGAGAGAAATCAACTGCAACGGTCACAACAGCATTTATAAAAAAATAAATGCAGCTTCCCACATCAAACAAACACGATCATACCAGTGTAACTGAACCCAATCATTAGTTCCTACAACATGCAAAGCAACAAACCATTTGCTTCAGGACAGTTTACACAAGACACTTAAAGAAGCTCCTTGTCAGTTGGGACACAGTACAGGAAGTGCATATAGACCAGACATCTAAACAACGACCAGCAGTTCCATCTAACCACACTGCGTTAATGTCAGTTGGGTGCACTTAGCTCTAAATTTAAAGGTTATACATTCAACCTCACTTCTACCAATAATCTAGGCCAAAAGTTTTGCAATATCAGAGCAGATGTCCTTTAGATCAAACATTAGTCCATGAATCTTATCATCCTGCTTGGGTGCATGTAAAAGATGCCACAGCATAACTGGAAGATCACAGTATTCATGAAGTGTCCAGGTCAGCACCACCAAGAGCAGTGGTACGTTGCCACCCATCTTAATTCTCAGGAGGTCTAAAGGCTGCATTCGTATTTGGAATCAAAGGTACTACAGGAGTTTAAAATGTGTTAGATGCTACGTCAGATTAGCTAAAATACTGGAGAGACAAGCTTGAATGGTGTGGGAAATACACATTTATATTTATGTACTGTGTGAAAAACCAGAAGATATGGAACTGGACATTTTTTTGGATTGAGAAGAGTTTACCACATGGTTTCTTGGATATGAAGCCAACAGCTGAATGTGCACGGTGGTTACCTGTCACTTTCAGAAAAATCAAATGACTTTGACAAAAAGAAGGGCAAAGATTTGAGGAAGATACAAGATGGGGTTTATGGACCTTAATTGCTGGAAAAATCTGGCTTTGAAACTTGGGTCTGTAAAACAGAAATGCAAGTGATCAGTAAGGAATAAACTGCAGGAGCTGTAAATCTGTCACACTATAAAAATATTGGTCATCTGATAAAGATTCTGAAAAATCAATATTTTGGACCAGTTTATAAACCCTGTAAGAGGGGCGACACGGTGGCTCAGCGGTTAGCACTGCTGCCTCACAGCGCCAGGGACCCGGGTTCAATCCTCAACTCAGGCAACTGCCTGCGTGGAGTTTGCACATTCTCCCCATATCTGTGTGGGTTTCCCCCAGGTGCTCCGGTTTCCTCCCACAATCCAAAGATGTATAGGTTAGGTCAATTGGTCATGCTAAATTGCCCATAGTGTTAGTGTATTAATCAGGGGTAAATGTAGGGGAATGGGTTTGGATGAGCTGCTCTTCAGAGGGTCGGTGTGGACTTGTTGGGCCAAAGGGCCTGTTTCCACACCATAGGGAATCTAATCTAAAAAAAGCTGGGACTCCAAAATACCTTGATTGCAATTTGAATCTTCCATTAGTCTTTACCTACAGTATGAGCAATACAATTTTGCTGACTGAAATTTGGTGAATATTAGACCCTTGACAAACAAATTTTTTTTCCTTCTATTAAAAGAATCCCATCTTCAGAAACAGTTGTCCTTTTGGATTGTATGTGTGCGCGCTTGGGGGAGTTTGCTCTAACTCTGGACTATAATTTACTTATAGACCAGTATTTGCCATTTGCTTTAATAAGATTGGTATTATAATAAACAGATTGCTTTGAGTTCATTAACAAAGCCTGGTGAAAGCCTTTTTTATTTTGGTTATTTGCACAAAAAGGGAATCAAATGGTCATTTTGGTGATTAGTACAAATGTGTTGATTCAATGTTGTGAATGATACTGTAGTGGGGCTTGATGATCAGGTCATTGTTCCTGGCACAGTCATAACAAGGGCCTTTAGAGTCAGAGGCATAATTAAGTAGAATCCATCGCTAAAGCATTCCCCTTATTGCCAGGAATAGCAGAGATCAAGATCAAGCCATCAATCTACCATCTCCAAGTTGCAGTTTGGAATAAACTGGCAATGGGCAAAGGCACTGTTTAATGCAATATGGAGCAAGTCAAATTAGAATGTTCCTGAGTTAATCTGCACCTGTGCAAAGTTAACAGATCTCAAACTAAGTGGATAGATTAAGCATCCTCAACAACTTGAAATAAAGTACAGAATCCTGTTGGGGTCAGGTAAGAAGGATGATTCCCAAGGAGATGGAAGTAGTTGACATCAGATGCAAACCAAACAACTTCTTTCAAAAACAAGCAGTTTGGGAGGTGTGTAGGGAGTGGAGTGCAGCAGTAAGTTTGAAATGGTTCTCAAAGCTCTTCACCGTTGGGTGTTTTATCTTGCCTCACATCTGGCTCTGTTCTCGATTCAATGATAAGAGACTGACCACTCCAATTGTTTGATAAAGTTATCGTCGTTGCATCTTGTGACTACAGGATGGTAAAGGTAAACAAAATTGATACTGGTCCTTTTTTCTTAAACCTACCAACTCTTGTGTTCAATCTAGAGTGATTCTGAAACTTGTATATAGCTGTCAATTAAAACTCCTGTTGCTGCCCCATGTTTCACTACTAAAGAAAGTGTTAAACTACTAAAGAAAGTTAGGGTTAGATTTTCTTTTTTAAAGAAATTTCATAAATTATCTCAACAGCAACTTAGCATTTATACATCCCTTCACACAGCTGTGGTCACTGGTTTGACCCCCATCACTGACAGCATCCACCACAACTCTGGTGAGATTAATCAGGCCTCCCTCAAGCCACCAAAAAGTTTTGACAATGCTTGTGTTATTTAAAGATCATAAGCCTGCAATCTTTGTTACTAAAAGAAATAAAATACTCCCAAGCACTAGTCTTGTTAGACAAGTCCCTGTTAAAAGTATTTTTAAACACAAGCCTGAAAAGGAACTTTTAACAGAGGAAACATTTTCAAGTCCAGAGGGTTCCCCATTAATAAAAAAAGATTAATTCACAGGCTATGGGCATCACTGACGAGGCCAACATTTATTGTCCTTCCCCAGTTGTCCAGAGGGCAGGTGAGAATCAACCACATTGCCTTGGGTCTGGAATCACATGTAGGCTAGATCAGGTAAGGGTAACAGTTTCCTTCCCTAGATGACATTAATGAACCAGATGAGGTTTTTCTGACAATCAACCAGATTTTTATTGAATTCAAATTCCACCATCTGCTGTGGGAGAATTCAGAACCAGGTCTCCAGAATATTACCTGGGTCTCCAGATTAACAGACTAGGTGATAACACCCCTAGGCCATCGATTTCCCTTCGATGGGTTACAGCTTCTGAACTGCATCAACTTTCAAAAACTACTTATGATAGAGCAGCAAACATTAAGACTGAAAAGTTTATCCACACATAGAACTTAATTTAAGAACGCAGCTCTAAGTGTAGTCAGACACATGTAGCAGGGAAAAATAAAAACTTATTTTATTCTTTCTCCAGCTCAATATTTTCCATCTCCCCCAAAACTGAGTACATACCAGCAGAAGTCGTCATCTGGTCACCCAGAATACCATGAACATTGTCACAACCAAGAGGTTGCCTTGCTGATCCAGCCATGCACATTCACCAACAGCAGCTAATTGACAGACTTGCACAAACCTAGATTTATTTTCACTCTAGCCCAGAAAGGGTGGCAGCCAAAAGCAGGAACTGAGCATTGCATTACTGGTCGCATGATCCCACCCTTACAGGACATTGCATAATTGACAGTAAAAATAAAATTATAAGTAGCAGCTATTTGATTACCCTGGTCCCTTCCATCTCGATCGATGTACTGGAAGTCCTTCAGTGTCTGAATGGCAAAGACATTTTCTTTGCACTGTTGTGCCACTCGTTCAGAGCCCGTCTTGATCAAATAGTCCATCAACATGAGTGCCTTGTACACGTGCCGCCAGTTCTTTCCGTGATCATTGAGGCGTTTCCAAATCATGCTCATAATCTCGGAGAAAGCCACCACATTGTATGTCAGGTCAGAGATTTCTGCCATCAGTGAACTCGAGGGACCCCAAGGATCATTCGATGTGGCCTCTCGGACTTTTATCTCTGCTTCTGAGTAATTGTTTACAATGTTTTTCATCTGTCTTCTAAGAGATGAGGATGTCATGGTGACTGTTTTATACTTTCCTTATCTACACTTCTTCCCCCACCACTGCTCAGCCGTCACAACCCACAGGTGCCTTTCAGCAGTAAAGCATTAACACCATTACCAATTTCCGTGCAGAAAGGTGCTCTTATTCCTTAGCTTGGACTGAACTACATGTTGTCCTAGTGATGTTTATTTGGACACTTCACTCTGCTAACAGTTCCACCTATTGTCACATATTCGCAACCTGGAAAAGGAAAACAGAAGCTTGATCAATATTTCATATTCCTGTGAACACTCCATTCAATTTTCCCAAAAGCCCCATTTGACTTCCCTCTATGCTCACTGTTTTGTTAAAAACGTCAATGTTAAACACCATAGGTTAAAAAGTTGGTTTGACAGATTCCAGGCATATACTTTCCTGGTTAGGGTTTTATTTCCAGACACAGCTTCAAACCTTTCACCCAGTAGTTGTTCCCAACATACATACATCCATTTCTCACTCAATTACCTCCTGATATTAAAAAAAAAATTACCTGTTCCCCAGTCCCCATTTGGTCTCGGGTACGTCTGTTGCATCTTACTAGACGATGATATTTACAGTGACTTTGAGCCTCCCAGGACATTACAACTACGTAATTCCCCATCTCCAACATTCCACTCCTCCCAAACTCTACATACATTTTAAACCTTCAGCACTACTTAAAACACTGATTAATTTCGCCCTCATCCTTCCTCAGTTATTTCCAACACAATCAGCCTTGACCCTTTGCCCATCTCATTCTACCTTACTTACATCCCACACGATCAGCCTTGACCCTTCACCTAAATTTCACTAAATAAAAGAGCAAACATTTCAGTAAATTCTAAAATTAGTGTTAATACTTAAAAGATAAAAATTATAGGGTTTAGTACTACTGGCTGAAGTATACAATGTCACGTATAACAGCCACTGCTTGTTAGCAAAATATAAACCTGCGATTATACAATTAGATCAGCAGCTTCTCAATTGTTCAATGTTTTCTGAATTTCTCATCATTATTTATCCTCAAGTTATTGAAAATCATTAATATTCAAAACAAGGATGAATTAAAAATGAACAAATAAAAAACATTTTATGCTATTACCTTTATCCATGATGTATTTGATTCATTCGTAGGATGTGGGTGTTACTGAATGGGTTAGCCTTTATAGGCCATTCGTAGGTGCCTGGAGGTGTGCTGTGAATTACCTGTTGGTACATGGCTTTAATTTGAAGACCATGATTTTGCCTGCACTAAGCAAATTTATTCTATCCATAGTTGACTCCACAGGATCATAAACGTTAGTACATGAGGCAGCCATTCAGCCCATTCATCTTGCACCTGTTCTTTAAATGATCATCATTATCTAGAACCAAGCCTCCTGCTTTTTCTCCATACTGTTGCACGCTATTTCTACCTAAATAAACATCCAATGTCTCGTATGAACTAATCTCCACCACATTTCAAGGCAGTGCATTTCATATGCAAATTGCTAACTGAGTAAAAACAATTTTTCCTCACATCACCATCACTTCTTTTGCACAGTACTTTAATTCTATATCCCTTGTTCCTCTTAGAAGTAGGAACAGCTTCATCCTGTCTAAATCCATCCTACATGCTTATGGTTTTGAAAACCTCAATCAAATTTTCTTTCAGCCTTCTCTCCAGGGAGAACTGTTCAGCTTCTTCAATCTACTCCCATAACTGCAGTTTCTCATATCAGCGGCCATTCTTGTAAATCACTTCTGCACACTCCCCAATGCCTTTACTTCTTTCCTACAATATGGTACCCAAAACCATACACAATCCTCCAGCTGAGGTCCATCAATTGTCTTGCACAAGTTCAACATCACCTCCTTGCTTTTTGTCCTCTCATGCCCCTATTAATAAAGCTGAGGACACTTTATTAACCACTTTATATGAGTTATTAATAGCGCTCTCCACTTGTCCGGCCACCTTCAACAATCTGTGTACATTGTACACCCTCTGCTCCTACACCCCTTATTTTATATTATCTTTCAATTTTTTTTTAAAATCAAAGTGCATTACCTCACACTCCTTTGCAACGAATCCTAACTGCTACCTATCCATACAACTTGTCAACCTTCTTTTGGAGTTCCACTCTGCATTTTCCATATTTTACTTCATCTTCAAACTTTGAAATTGTCCCCTGCACACCAAAGATCTAGACTGTAAATATATGTCAGGAAAAGGAAGGGTCCCAATATCAATCCCTGGGGAACTCCACTACACATCTTTCTCTCGCCCAAAAAAAACATTGACCATTACTCTCGGTTTCCTATCATGAACTCTGTTTACATGTTGCTACAGTCCTTTTTATTTAAAGCCATGACCTAAAAGACTTTCCTCATAAATCTGTCATGTAGCATGTATCAATCACCTTCTGGAAATCCACATATCTTAATCTAAAAATCACCAGCAAGTTAGTTAAATGCAACTTCCCCTTTAAAAATCCATGCTGACTCTTCCTAATCCACACGACTATAAACTCTATCCCAAATAATTGTTTCTAGAACTTTCCCACCAAAGTTAAATTGATTCTATAATGGCTGGGATTATTATTACAACCTTTCTTGAATAAGGCCATAAAGTTATGACGTTCCAGCCTAACACTTTCTGAATCCAGGAATTTCTGCCCCACTTCCTTTAAAATTTTTGGATGATCTTGTCCAGTCCTGGTGCTTTGTCAACTTTAAGTACCAACACTCTATCACAGATGTCTTCCTTATTAATTTTGTGACAGTGTTTACTCCTCCATCACCATGGCCTGGACAGCATCCAGCATTTCTAAAGGCAAAATGTAAAATATTCATTCAACACTTTTGCCATGCTCCCTGCTTCCATGCGTAAATCCCCTTTTTGGTCTCTAATTAGCCCGGTTCCTCCTTTAACCACTTTTTACATGCCTATAGAAGCCTTTGGGATTCCCCTTTATGTTAGTTGCTAGTTTTAGAACTAAACAGTATAGAAGAGGCCCTTTAGTGGTACAGGCTCAATTGACCAAAGACATACCAGCCATACTTTTCAGCACTACATCCACAGCCTCAAATGTTATGAGGCTTCAAATGTTCATCCAAGGACTTCCTAACGGTTGTGAGGTGACTCATCTCAGCTACCATCCCAGGCCAGCAGTGCATTCCAGATCCCAGACACCTCCTGGATGAAAAATATTTTCTTTAAGTCTCCTCTAAACCACTTGCCTTTTGTCTTAAAAAGTGTATCCCCTCATTATTGACAATTCAGCTGCTTTCTATGCTACTTGTGTCCCTCAATCTAATACACCTCAGCTTGTCCTCCCATTCCTGAAGAAGGGCCTGTGCCCGAAATGTCGAATCTCCTGTTCCCTGGATGCTGCCTGACCTGCTGTGCTGTTCCAGCAATAAAGTTTCAACTTTGATCTCCAGCATCTGCAGACCTCACTTTCTCCTCCCACAACCTTCTCTGCTTCAAAAACAACTCACACTTATCAAGTTCCTTTGTAGCTAAAGTGCTCCATCCCACTGCTAGCCTGATAATTCCTCGTGATTTATTTTATTGGCTTTTTCATCTCCCGTACAAATTTTCAGTATTCCTCTGTTCTCAACTGTATTTTCTATGTTACACCTGCCGTAAGCACGCCTTTTCTTTCTAATGTTAATTTCTACTTCCTGTGTTATCCAGGGCATTCTAGATTTGTTTGTCCTACCTTTCCCATTTGAAGGAATATACCTTGACTGTACTCAAACCATTTGCTCTTTGAAGGTGGCCCATTGTTCAGTTTCCTACCAACTTTTTGTTTGAGTCAAACCTGCCCAGCTTTGCTCTTGCCCCAATGAAGTCGGTTCTCCGTTTTCTCACTCTACACGGTTGCATGTCATTTATTAAAAACATCCTGAATCTTATGATACAATGATTGCGGTCTCCTAATTGTTCCCCCACTGACACTCGATCCACCTCATTTCCAAGGACCAGATGCAAAACTGCATCCCCCCTCACTGGGCTGAACACACTCTGCTGTAGGAAACACTCGAACATAATCTAGGAGCACCTACCCTCCATACTACCAGTATCCCGGTCAATATTTGGGTAATTTAAGTCCCTCATTACGAATGCACTATAATATTGACATTTCTCTGGAGAATTTCTCCTCTACATTCCTTCCACTCGTAGTAGTCTGTAGATTTCACCAAGCACCTTTTAATTCTTTGCTGAAACTTTATTGCTGGAACAGCACAGCAGGTCAGGCAGCATCTAGGGAACAGAAGATTCGACGTTTCGGGCACATGCCCTTCTTCAGGAATGAGCAGAGAGTGTTCAGCAGGAGAAGATAAAAGGTAGGGAGGAGGGACTTGGAGGAGGGGCGTTGGAAATGTGATAGGTGGAAAGAGGTCAAGGTGAGGGTGATAGGTCGGAGCAGGGTGGAGGCGGAGAGGTCAAGAAAAAGACTGCAGGTCAGGAAGGCGGTGCCAGGCTGGAGGGATGCGGCTGAGACAAGG
>NW_025211817.1:18368-25000 GCF_004010195.1 Chiloscyllium plagiosum
ATGTGGTGGAGGTGCAGGTGAATCTGTGGCGGGTATGGAAGTTTCCTTTGGGGCCTTGGAGGGAAGTGAGGGGGGAGGTGTGGGCGCAAGTGTTGCACCTCCTGCGGTTGCAAGGGAAGGTGCCGGGAGTGGAGGTTGGGTTGGTGGGGGGTATGGATCTGACAAGGGAGTTTTGGGGCCTTGGAGAGAAGTGAGGGGGGGAATTCTTTGCTCTATCCTTAGTTGCTTTCTCCAACACAGATGCCCTCCTTAACCAATGCTGCTACTCTTCCTCCTTTCTTGAGCAACTTATAGCCATGAATATACAATACTCAATCCTGTCCTAACTTGAGCCAGGTGTCTATTATTGCCTCAGCATCACATTTCCAGGTGACAATCTGAGCCCCCAACCTTATTTATAACATTCCTTACATTTACATACAGCAAATTCTGTTTTAACCGGCACCTTATGAACCAATACTCGCAATTAACTGACAAAAATTATATACCTGCAATAGCAGAATTTTACAGTATTATCGCAACCTCAGTGGTCAGTTGAGTGTGCAAGTGAGAAAGCTCTGCTGGTAATTTTTATTTCAGGCAAAGTTGCTTATTTACACAAATCTCAAATAGAAAGTTGTACACACTCTGCATTAAGTTTCGATTACTTTGCATATGTTTTCACGTTGATTACGTGGACCTCTTGATCAACTGGAATATTTGATCAACTGGTCCCTTAGGTGCCAGTTAATAAAAAGTTTGCTGTACATGCATGTTAATTGCATTTTGGACCTACTTCTTTCTCCATTACATTGACTTCATGTATTAATTTGCTACTCTGTATGCTACAGCATGAAGCAGCAACCTAAAACTGAAAAATTAAAATCTAAACAAAATTCTAGTGGTTAGAAGCAGAAGTACTTGCATCTTTTTGCACCTACAGGAGAATCTTCAAAAGATTTGTGTTTCATCTTCCTCTCCAGCATCATGACAGTTGCAGAATCTTTATAAATTTATCATTGATCACTCAGTCAAAAAGTAAAAAGATTCTGTTCTACAGCTTAACTGTTGAACCAATTATCAGGAGTATATTTCTACATTTCAGACTCAAAATGCACCACAAACTAAAATTCTATATTCCATAGTAAAATATTCCAGCATAATATCTAACTCACGATGAGCAACACCACAGAATATTACTGATAGATTCAAAGTGTAGCAGATCTATCACTCTACTTGGAAAGGAAATATTTGCCAGGCTACAGGGAAAGAGCCAAACAATTGTAATTTATTGCCTCTTTCAAAAAGCCAGCTAGCTTGCACACAATAGATGTTCTTCACTGTAAGATTTAATGGAAACCAATAACAAAAATAAACCCAGAGGTTGATTTCGAGCCCAAAACATCTCAAGCAATTTATAAATGCCTTTTGATGCGATTTCAGTATTGATCGGTGACTATCGCTGGAAAGCAATAAGGCACAGAGCCTGGATCAGGTTTAGAGCAAGCGTATCCTATCTAAGACTGCATCGTCTTGGTGACTCATACACTGAGCTAAAAAAACCAAGAGCAGATGGGATCACTATAATCAAGATGGTGTACATATGGCAAGTTTTATTGCCAATTTCCAGTCCTTGAGGAGGAACTAGCTCCAAAAATTGAAACTCATTTTGCAAATCTTGTATTCATACTTCTCTTTTTTGGAAAAATTGAATGAATCAGCAAACAACGATTCCACTCTTTCCACCAACATTCATCACATTTGGACTCTAAACTCTGTAGGTCAGATCCCAGAATTTACATAATTCCCAACTCCCCAACCCCAAAGTTGTAAAAGCCTATGTGCACGATAATCAGAGGCTATCATTCTGCTGCAAAAGGGAGCTGGTAAATTCACAAGAATATGATCCTCGAATCACACCTAAACAAGCACTAAAAGAAAGAGAGAATCATAACAGGGAACAAAACAAAAACAGAACAAGCAAGAGTCATGAAATCCTAAGCCTTGGAGTGAGAATAACATGGTTCAAATTGAGGCAAAATACACAGTTTTAACTGTATACTTATAATCGCAGAAAACACTTAAAAGAGACCAGAAAGTGATTTAAAGACTGCAACGTATACAGAGCTTTAATAGATTATCCAATGCTCAGTTGGGAATGGCACTATGTAATTGAACTGCACAGACAAGGATAAAAATCGCACAACACCAGGTTACAGTCCAACAGGTTTAATTGGAAGCACACTAGCTTTAGAGGTGCCTTCTTACCCTAAGATTTACTGAGGTTCTTAATAGCCATGTTAAGCAGACAGGGAACTCACCATGTGGGCCAAGTGGACTGAAAGTCCTGTTAGGTTTGCCTGCAGCCAATGGGGCTCCACGTACCTCAGTTGAGGAATCTCATATTGGTGGGGGAATACAGGAAACTGCACTCCTATTCGTCCCTGCTGTCACCCTTTCAAAACCCCCACCTCCCTGGTACCCTCATTCCACCAAACATGCCTGTCTCCAAAGTTCTATTAATGATCTTAGGCCTGAGTGCAATTCTTGTTGGGATAACTTCTCCTGGCGACCTTGCCAGAAGTGGAGGGCTGGTAGCCTCTCATTGGCCGACAGAGCTCAGGGCCAGGCTTCTTGCCATGATCAGGTTTTAGTCTGACAGGAGGACCATTCCTGTTCAGCTGCGCCTCATTCTCACATCGGATCGAGTTTCCTGAAGACGGTCAACTCAGGATTCCATGGGTTTCATTCCCAGGATACATGCGCCCCACTTCAAACAATAAATCTCACCCAAAATAAACATACTTCATGATAATCCAAGCTATTGTATGTAATCTGAAAAAGCCACTCAAATAACAACGGAAGTGCCTTAGAAACTCAGCAGTGCCAAAGAAAAATCACACTGGATTCAACATCATTGTTATTTCTCCCTTCACTGATGTTGCCAGACCTGCTGAGTTTCTCCAGCATTCTCTATTTGTATTCCAGATTGCCAGCATCTGGATCTTTTTTGCATCTATTATAGCAAAGATGATCAGTTGTTTTTAAGAAGATAGCTGATGACTATCTGCAGAAGGTTATTTCAAGATGAGCAATAAATGTTAGCTTGACCAGGGTCAGCTACACTTCTTCGAAAAATGAAAAGAAAACTTGCGTCTACCAACCACAGTGAAGATGCCACAGTCATGATGCAGAACCCACAAGTTTGTTCAGCTAAGCACCAAAGGACATATTATTATATCACTTACCTTATCACAGTTTGCAAAAGTTGCTAATCTAGAATGACTTGTCTGAGCAACTTAGACATCAACAACTGCACTCCAACCTTAAATCTGAATCAAGACATAGTCATACTCATGGAATCATGCCTATTACTAGACACCACCTTCACCATCCACGTTATGTCCTGTCCCACCAACAGGACAGGCACAAAGGTGGTGGCATACATGGTATAAAGTTGGGAGGGAATTTCCCTTTGAATCCCAATATTGGCTCCAAACACCATGAAGTGGCATGGCATCAGGTCAAGCATGAGTAAGGAAACCTCCTGTCAATTATTGCATATCATTCTCCCACAGCTGATAAATGCATTCTCCTCCATATTGAACACTTAGAGGAAGCAGAAAATGGTAACAGTGCAAAATATACTCTGAGTGGAGGACGTCACTGTCTCCGCCGCAGCATTAATGATCAAGCTGGACGGGTCCTGAAGAAGGGTAGATTAGATTCCCTACAGTGTGGGAACAGACCCTTCAGCCCAACAAGCTTCGAAATCGACGTTTCGGGCAAAAGCTCTTCAGGCCACTGCAGCGGACAGCTGAAACTGACAACT
Source organism: Chiloscyllium plagiosum (assembly GCF_004010195.1). Classification (NCBI taxonomy): domain Eukaryota; kingdom Metazoa; phylum Chordata; class Chondrichthyes; order Orectolobiformes; family Hemiscylliidae; genus Chiloscyllium; species Chiloscyllium plagiosum. The sequence continues at coordinate 22,180 of NW_025211817.1, forward strand.
GGAAGCGGCAGGGACAGGTCACTATAAATGCCGGAGGAAACACCATAGAAGCGCTTCACAGGAGGCTCCCAAGCACTGAGGATGTCACCCAGACAGGGGACGAAACGTTTGCAACAAAAACTTCCAGCTCGGCGAACAGAACCACAGCAACGAGCACCCGAGCTACAAATATTCTCTCAAACTTTGAATATTAGACAGCCCTTCTAAAACCATGACCACTTCCATCTAGAAGGACAACGACAGCAGATACATGGGGACACTATGTCCTGCAAGTTCCCCTCCACTGTCTGGACTTGGAAATGTATTGCCATTACTTCAGTGACACTGAATCAAATTCTGCAACTCTCTCCCTAATAACATCATGGTCTACCTACAGCACATGGGCAACATCATATTATGGCTGCAATTCACTACCACTTATTCAAGGGCAACTAGGGACAAGTAGTTAATCCTGGCTCAGCTAGCAACACCCATATGCCATGAGTGAATTTAAAAAAAATATTTCAACCAAATTAGGAGACAGTATTAATTAAATGTTTCTTGCTTTTAAGAATTAATCCATGCTCTCCACATTCACAAAGAATTGTATAATATTGTGCTTGATTTTCCCTGCCTGAGTCACAGATAATGTACCCACGATTCTTGTATCAGACTACTTTTTTCCTACCGTTCAATGCCCAGTGGTCAGACTTGGAACATTGCTTCATCACCCGAGTTACCAGTTCTGCTCAATCCAGCATCACCTGCTGTGCAGAGGCAACTTGTGAGCTCCACTGGGATATTCAAACTTAGAATAAAGCAGTCTAACCCCAAGAGACATTAAACAGCTCTGACACAACCATCAATCTGATGCAGCACTTAACACGTGCACTCAAACATACACACAGCACTCTATGGAATGTCAAAATTGGCAAAAAAAGGAATGGCAAAGAGAAGGCGAATGAGAAACCAGCTCAATGTGAAATTATAGCCAGCATGGATACAGAACCCCTCCGAAGATCAGTCTGTTCACCATCTCCTTACCCACTGGTTTGTACAATTCATCTATTACAAGCAATTTTTAATAACTCAAACAAATAATTCAAAGAAGAAACTGCTTCCAGTGGCAGGTGTCAGTGACCATATGACACAAATTATAAATAACTGACAAGAAACAAAAATGTCAATGGGAGAACATTTATGCTAGCCTTAAGATTCAGGAGTGTGACAGGGTGCTGTGATCAGGAATGCGGTGTCAGAAAGGTGCAGACTTCCAGAAGGAATTGGATAAAAACACAATGGCTAGTAAGAGACATGGGAGCACTGCATGAAAGCAGGGAAGTGGGACTAATTAAGTGGTCCTTTCAATGATCTAAAACAGCCACAATGGGCAGAGTGGCCGCCTCTCATACACTTTAAGGGAGCAGTAAGGGGCTCACAGCAGGAACCAACGCCCAGTCTGATCCTATTCTACCTGAAAGGGGAGGGCGAGTTACAGTTAATTGGAGAAATGGCTCTGCCCAGGGGATAGCACAGCTGTGATGGCCCGAATGGCCTCCTCTTAAGTGCTGGGTAATTCTAGGAAAGCCAAGGCCATGATTTAGGAGTGGGTTATTCTGACAGACTTGACCGCAGGGGATCCCAACTATAGGATTACTGAACAGATTGAAGGGGCTTTAATACCACCCCGCCCCCCACCTCCCTCACACCCATGTTCACTATTGTATTTATTTTGATCACGGATTTGCAACTCGTTTTAAGGGTTTTTTTCGCGGCCAGGTACAAAAATACCGGAGCACCCCTCCGACCCCCGCCCCAGACAGTGATCCCAGGGAGCGGCCTAAATTTCACACTCAGACCGGCTTTACCTCCCCCACTCCCTCACCTCAGCGACCGCGGAGGAAACTCCGAGGCTACGGCAGGAGGCCCAGGCAATGAGGCCTCGGTCGAGAAGCCGAATCCAGCCCCCGAGCGGGGATAAGGGCTCCGGTTAGAGGGGGAGGGGAGATGGGGTTTCGGTTTAAATGGCCCCGGGGACCGTTAGTCAGTCACTCACCGCCTTCCCGCTCGATCCGGCCCGACCTGTCAATCAAAGTGCCCAGCTCGAGGTCCACCCATCACATCGGCCGGGGAGGCGGGGATTTGTCCATAGAGACCAATAACAGGGGTCACACAGGATCGACAGCTGTATTCGCCAATGGAGATCTGAGTGTCGATTTGAAGGACGGCACTCTTGACCAATAATACGTGATTCCGTGCGATTGACGTCAGTATTACCCAATAATAATTGTCCAATCCTGACAATGCGGGCCGACCGTCATCCAATAGACATAGAAATTCCCCCATGCCCGCTGACTGACAGGCGCCTCGCCCAATTAACGCCGATAGTCTGGTCAAGCAGTGGTAAGGTCAGTCGGACTCGTGTATGTTTCCTTCAGCAGCAAATTCATGAGGAGCTCCATTTAACATCTCCCCTGGCGTTGACCTCCAATGTAACATCGACAAACCCATTGGCTTCTAGAGCCTTCCTCCCTAAACAGAGTCAAAAAGGCTGCCTTGTATAACTTACTGCAAGGCTAGCTGATGGTTCAATGATGATCGGTGTTACAGCTACAAATGATCATTTTTGTTATGGGTTTTCAACTCTTTAAGGCACTGGCAACACTGCGTATATGATTCAAGCCTGTCTCTCATTAAATCTACTCCCAAAGATACATGTATCTTTGTCTGCAGATGCTGGAATCCAAAATTCCAGGCAGGAGGTTGGAAGAGCACAGTACGCCAAACAGCATCAGGAGGTGGAGAAGTCAACGTTTGAGGTGTCACCCTTCTTCAAGACTCA